>NC_064852.1:91124367-91344367 GCF_024139225.1 Suncus etruscus
TTTGAACAGTCAGAACAAACATAGACTCAAAATCAAAGGCTGGAGGAAAATCATCCAAGCAAACAACACACTCAAAAAAGCTGGGGTGGCCATATTAATATCTGATGACACCAATTTTATACTCAGAAAAGTGGTAAGGGACAAAGATGGACACTATGTACTAATCAAGGGATATGTGCAACAGGAAGAAATCAGACTATTAAACATATATGCACCCAATGAGAGACCAGCAAATTATCTAATACTATTACTGACAAATCTGAAAGAAGAAATCAATAATAACACAATAATTGTGGGAGACCTCAACACGGCCCTATCAACACTTGATAGGTCAACCAGACAAACCCAACAAAAACATACTAGCCCTGAAAAGAGATATGGAAGAAAGAGGACTAGTAGATATATACAGGACACACACCATCCCAGACACAGATATTTTTAAAAGAAAATAAAGGTGAGCCTAAGATTTGAGCTAAAGGGGAAAATACATGTCTTGAATGTGTGAAGCCATGGGTTCCTTGCATGCAGTTGACCATTCCACTACAAAATAAATTATTAATTCTGAGAGCAAATATTTTTCTTTATAAAAATATCTGCTTGGGCAAACTAGCAATGGCATAAGGAAAGCATTGTAAGTATTTTGGGCACATTGATGGTGGTAGAGCCACAGTAACTTTGTATACCTAAAAAGCATGAACACCACTATATATTACTTCTATAACAAAAGGTTTTAATAATGTGAGTAGCACTTAAGTTTTCCAAATGACAGACATATGCTAAAGCCTATACTGTCTCTGTATAAAAAGATTCAGTAATAACTTCTCTAAAATTTATTTTATTTATCTACTTATAAAAATGTGACATGATGGGGCCAGAGCAATAAATAGTACAGTGGGTAGGATGCTTGTCTTGGATGCTTGCTTTGCATGCAGTTGACCTGGGTTTAACCCTCTGCATCTTATATGGTCCCCACGCCCACCAAGAGTGATTCCTGTAGAGCCAGCAGTAACCCCTGAGCACTGCTGGGTGTGGGCCCAAAACAAGCAAAAATGTGAAACACTGTATTCTAGGAGTGCCATGTTCATCTATTTCTATCCACCGGCACTAGCACCAGGTAGTCTTGTTCTCTCTTCCATCTGCCCTCCTCTTTCCTTCTCTCCCCCTGCCTTGCCCTAGGCCTCTTCCTTTCCATTTTTTTTTTGAGTCATTTACCAGGTAATCCCATAATAACAACGAGGGAGTGTTTAAGGGTCTTTGAGCAGGGAATAGAAAAAAGTATAGAATACATAACAATTATGTTTAAATCAGAGTTTCTTTTCATTTAATATTGCCTGCCAATAAACTAAGAAAATTTTCTCATAGCTATATGTGGAGATAATTTGATAATGGATCATGACACCAGCAAACAAAGGTTCCAGAGCATAGATAGTAGAGAACTAAAACCAGAATTTAAACATAAAAGTGATATATTTGGAAAATTTTTTAATGAATTTTTTTTTTTTTGGTTTTTGGGCCACACCCGGCATTGCTCAGGGGTTACTCCTGGCTGTCTGCTCAGAAATTGCTCCTGGCAGGCACGGGGGACCATATGGGACACCGGAATTCGAACCAACCACCTTTGGTCCTGGATCGGCTGCTTGCAAGGCAAACGCCGCTGTGCTATCTCTCCGGGCCCTTTAATGAATTTTTTTAATGAAAAGAGAAAAATAGGCTGTCCTCTCAGAACCTTTGTTATGCCCTTCCTGGCAATGACATTGCTGCCATCCTAGTGAAGACCTCAACTGAAGAGAGTCAGAATCTGCAGATGAACATAGAATAAGTTTTTCTTATTAAAGAGATTGGTTAGTCTCTTCCATTTAATTTTTAACCCACTATGTGTTTTAACTTTGCTGCCTGATTTTATATTCTAATAAAAGTTCAACTCTCTCATCTTATATTTTCATTCATTTGTTTTATCAAGGTATCAAGGGTCATAGTCTGCTGTGGTACTGAGGATCAGGCACATTTGGTAGTGATGTTACACACATACTTCGTTGAAATAGGTATAAAGCGAATTAGATTGGTACCTTTGTCGACACCAGTTCATTGGAGATTGAGTACAGACAATAAGAGACAAAGGTATCAGGAGACAGTCACACACACACACACACACACACACACACACACACACACACACACAGAGTCCAAGTTTTAGGATGCCTGGGCAGCCTTCAATGGTCTCATGGGCAGGCCAGCAGGCCATTTATTCAATACAATATCACTCCTACACCACTCCCAAGCAGCTCCCAACAGGTGGGCCATTGTTGACAAAAACATTAAGAACAATTGCTAAGTACATCAGCACTCAATAAGAATAGGAAGGTCCCTGATACAGAGGTCTGATTGTATCACCCAGGATGGAGCAGAAGTCTTCCAAACACCACAAAAGCACCACTGGGAAAGTAAATGATCCTGAACAGAGTCTATAGTTAACCCCATGACAATATATTCCAAGGGCGGAGAAACCCCATCTCTTAGGCCAACTGAATTCCTTTTCGAATTACCCCAATATTTACTGTGCCAGGGCAGGAGGGGAAAAAAAAAGCAAAAAGCAAAAAACATTGTTTATTTTTTATATATTATTGTTTTATCTTCATTTATTATTATTATTTTTTTATTTACCTACCTATTTTTGGTCGATTTCTTTGTTTTGATGTGGTTATTGAAGTTGTTCTCCCCATTTATACTTATTTTTTTTCTCTTCTTTTCTTTTCTTTCTTTATGTGCTCTGTCATGTTTCTTATATCAAGACCATGGCGTTTTTGTTTGTTTGTTTGTTTGTTTGTGGTGCTTATCATTATTGTTGAAGTTCTCACTGGATATTTGACACTTCTTTTTGTACTGGTGGAGTGTTTCACCTTCTTTTTCTCCTTCGTCTCTCAAACCGATGATGAGAGCCTCTAGAAGGATTCCGCCCATTTTCGGCGTATTAGACTTTTACCCCAGTTTATTACTTTTCTCTTCTTCAAACAAAACCACGTAACTTGAACTAGCTAGTCCTGTCTCCCAGTTAGAGGGGGAAATAAGGGAGGCACCAAGACCAAATAGGGGCAAGACTACTAAGTAGTAGGCTAGGTACAGAGGGGACCACATATTCTAGCATCCCTGGGGGTGAGGGAAGAGGATATGGGAGGTAGGACAAAAATGGAGGTGTAGGGAGGACAAATTGGTGATGGGAATCCACCCTGATTTTATGTAAATATGTACCTAAAATATTATTGTCAACAATATGTAAGCCACTATGATCAAAATAAAAATTATA
This sequence comes from Suncus etruscus, assembly GCF_024139225.1. Classification (NCBI taxonomy): domain Eukaryota; kingdom Metazoa; phylum Chordata; class Mammalia; order Eulipotyphla; family Soricidae; genus Suncus; species Suncus etruscus. The sequence continues at coordinate 91,127,669 of NC_064852.1, forward strand.
TTAAAAAAATAAAGACATATGACAGATGTTCCTCGATCCAGCAACTTTTATGGCTGGAGGTATTCATTTGATGATGTCTGGCCATGAAATATAGAGAAAAGGCTGTACAGGCTCTTCTGGTTTGGCAACTACTTTCCCGATCTATGTGAAAGCATATGTGGAAGGAGAGCTAGGCTATTTTTACCTCGTTTCCCTTAGTTTCAGATGTGATCACCAGTTTTGTAGCAACTCACTTGAAGCAATAAGGTGGCAAAAAAGATGACAAACTCTTAAGTGTAAAGAAGTCAGTTTTTTTTTCCTTTCAGTCTCTGATCAGATAACTGAAAGATTGACCCGCTGTGTACTTCTTCTTACAAGAGCAAAGAAACCAGTCATGGAAACCATTATAATTGTTGGGTGTTATGTTACTTTGCAGCTCTGATCCCCTAACCAATAACCCAACAACCAGATTGGTTTTTAGTTTCTGAATTGTTATAATCCTTGCCCTTACTGTTACTCTGTCTTAACTTAGGCCACCAATGAGCCTCAAAACTGTGATTAATATTTACCATGACACAATTATAATTGTATGTATATATTAAAAAAAAAGAATAGGAAGGTCCCTTCCTTACACCTATATTCATTGCAGCACTATTTACCATAACAAGACTCTGGAAACAACCAAGATGCCCTTCAACAGACAAATGGCTAAAGAAACTGTGGTGCATATACACAATGGAATATTATGCAGCTGTCAGGAGAGATGAAGTCATGAAATTTTCCTATACATGGATGTACATGGAATCTATTAGGCTGAGTAAAATAAGTCAGAGAGAGAGAAAGACAGCAGAATGGTTTCACTCATCTATGAATTTTAAGAAAAATGAAAGCCATTCTTGCAATAATAATTTTCAGACCAAAAGAGAGAAGGGCTGGAAGTTACAGCTCACCTCATGAAGCTCACCACAAACAGGGATGAGTTTAGTTAGAGAAATAACTACGTTTTGAACCGTCCTAATAATGAGAATGTACGAGGGAAATAGAAAGCCTGTCTAGAGTACATACAGGTGGGGGTTGGGTGGGGAGGAGGGAGATTTGGGACATTGGTGATGGGAATGTTGCACTGGTGATGGGTGGTGTTCTTTACATGACTGAAACCCAAACACAATCATGTTTAATCAAGGTTTAAATAAAATATATATTAAAAAAGAATAGGAAGGTCAATGACAGGGTATTTTGCATAACTATCTGAAGGCACCCTTAAAAAAAAGTAAAATTCTAGTATTTCTTTTTCTATTCTTGCCTTGTAGTTCCTTCAGTTAGGAGATATAAAACAGTTTTATTCTATACTTACCCAATGCATTTTTGCAGCAAATAATTTGTTATGAATTCTATTCTTTCCTGCTATGCTATTTTTTTCCTAGGTGCATTTTGTAAATCCTTTGCATTCTAGTGACTAAACCCTCTTATCTAAGGGCCTCCTCCATCCTTAGGTTTCTTTTGATAGGGGGATGAATTCCCACAGAAGTAAAGCATGTGGGGCCAGAGAGATAGCACAGCGGTAGGGCATTTGCCTTGCATGCAACGGATCCAGGCCAGATGGTGGTTTGAATCCTGGCATCCATATGGTCCCTGTGCCTGCTAGGAGCGATTTCTAAGCACAGTCAGGAGTAACCCCTGAGCGCTGCCTGCTGTTACCCAACTCTCCACCCTCCCCCCCCCCCAAAAAAAAGAAGTATAGCAGGAGTCACACACACAGTTTATTGTGATGCAGGGATTTAAGAATTAAATTCAAGACCTTGGGATATGCAGGGCAAGCATTCAGCCACTAAGCATCCCCGAGTGACTCCCTCATTTGTATTTTAAATCATTTCTTAGTTTAAAAATACATCATCTATTTTGGTTTCTCTTTTTTTTTTTCTTCACTGCAGTACTGACTACCAAATCACTCTCAAAGTTAAATAGCAAAGTAAGTTATCAGATACATATTGGACCTAATTTTCCAATCCAGCAAATCTACCATTTCCAAGCAAGCAAATGTCCCTAAAAACCTTCTTTAAGAGTTGCTTTTTAACTTCTAGGACACAAAATTTTCTTATTCTCCTTCTCACAATGTTTTACAGACCTGCAGTTTCCTTCACTTGTAGCAGCTCTGACACTATCATGGAAATCACCAGTGATATTCTGTAAATGCCAGCCAAAATCTATCTGCAAGAACATCTGCTCAACAGTGCAAAACTGATGTAATTACCAACCATCATCTTTTATCCTCCTGCTGGGGTAACTGCTCCAAAGCATGACTTTTTGCCCTGAGCTAACAAGATCCAGAAACTCCCTGTTATGTACAAAACCTGCTGCTGAAAACCCATGTAGCTTCCACACAAATTATAACCCAGCCACTCAACTAACAAGAGTAACTAACATCCTGGTGCCATGGGGTCTCAGAAAATCTTGCTCAAAACCTGTGAGTCCAACACCTCATCCTTCACCCCGTACTTGTTTTTATCTAATATAAATGGTCTTCAGAAGAATAGTGTAGATAAAGAGAGTTTCAGCACCTTGTTTTAAGTAGATAGCTATTGAAAAAGAATAATTAAATGTCAAGTGTCTGAATCCTAAAGGAAGCAGAAAGAGGAATTTTAAAAATCTTTATTGAGCATCTACTATTTGCCATATGCCATTCTGAGTATTTTTTCCATGTTATCTCATTTGACAGAGCTTTTAAAAAATCCTGATAAGTCCCAGTTTGATCCTGTAAAATTTAGGAGAGGCACCTAATATTTCAATTCTGTCTCTAAGAAAAATGAAAAAATTTAACCAACAATTATTTTTAAAAAAAAAATAAATGTGGGCTGGAGAGATAGCATGGAGGTAGGGCATTTGCCTTGCATGCAGAAGGACAGTGGTTTGAATCCCAGCATCCCATAGGGCACTCTGAGCCTTCCAGGAGTGATTTCTGAGCGTAGAGACAGGAGTAACCCCTGAGCACTGCCAGGTGTGATCCAACCCAAAAACCAAAACAGAATAAATGTAAGGGTTGTTTCCTTACTATGTTAGGGGAACAAGGGTGAAGAGACTGCTTAGTTCAAAGAAAGTAACACTAAGAGGTTATGAAGCCTCCCACAGTTCTCATAATTTCTGTTCCAGTTTCTAATCTACTTTTACAAAGTGAGGGAGACGGAACCTATGATTTCTGGGGTCTCTAGCCATTTTACAACGTCATAATTCTTTGATTCAACAGATAAAATTTCATTTCAAACATTTTCTAACAACACATTCTTTCCTCACATTTTTGGTTCCTCTTAAAACTCTTGATGGGGACAAGAACAAATTAGACATGGTGTCAGGAGATCCAGGAGTTAAACATAATTCTAACACATTATTTTGTTGGATTGTTTGATGTTTTCATTTTTAGAAAAGAATGTTCATATAAATTTTCAAAATAAATGTGTCAAATCATGCTGAACCAAAGTAGTAAAGCATATTCCATTCTCAAGTAGAACAATGGCTGTTGCATACACAAAATATTTATAGAGGGAGCTCAAAATGACTGGAAATACAGCCTCTGTCTAATCTTCCTAGAAGAAATTTTATTGCTACTTTGTTCGATGAAAATTTGGGTAATGTTCATGTGTGTTAGATACAAAGGTATCTGATATCAATGGATGGAACATTGCCTTTTCATCATGAGTCATCATGAAAGAAATCTCTGTCATTTTGCCGTGGATGTATGAGGCCACTTTCTAGCTCTTAACCCAGGAGAGCCACTAAAAATCAATAATTCATAAAATATTTGCCAGGTTTACCTTTTGTGTGTTAGCACTATGACAGGGACTTGAATGACTAGCAAGGCATCTCAAAATAATACAGAGCTGATGCTTTAAGACACCAATCCAGCAGTCTATGGAAATAGAGTGAAACAAACTAAATGTTGACAGAGGGGAGAAGAGAGGCATAAGGTTGAGGGCAGATCCAGCACCTCAGTAACAGAATCTTCTGGAGACTCTGGGGAAGGGACCAAAGGTAATGGTTAGATGATGTTTACAGTATTTCCACATAGTAAGCATTCACCACAATTCATCAGAATTCCTAAATACATACGGCTTGATAGATCATCTGCCACATTTACAAATGTTGCCTGACACATAAAATGAGATGTGTGGTTTGTTTAGCAAGTTGCAACTTCATCTTATATCAAGACTTTTGTTTCACTGAGGTTATTATGCTTTTTTAAAATGCAATAAGATTGGGATCTAAATTATTTATTAAATATTAACATTTTCACAAAAATTCTCCACATCTAAAACCCTATATCCTTTTTTATTTTAAATTTATTTAAGCACCATGGTTACAAAGTTTTTCATAATATAGTTGGGTTTTATTTTTCTCACAGTTCCAATGTTGTTTGCAACTGAGTTTTAGTCATACAATATAAAACACCCTTCCCCAGTGTACATTTCCCACTACTAATATCCCCAATATTCCGTTTCTCTCCTGCCCTCCTTCTTGCCTGCCTTTAAAGTAGACATTTTACTTCTCTTGCTATCTCTCCTTATTTCTCTCTCTCTCTTTCTCATTTTTTCTCTTTCTCTCTCAATAGCTTTCTTCATTTTTTTCCCTTTAGACACTGTGTTTTCACTATTGTTAATGAATGTACATATCACTCATATGTACATATGTACATATGTACATATCTCTCAATAGCTTTCTTCATTTTTTTCCCTTTAGACACTGTGTTTTCACTATTGTTAATGAATGTACATATCACTTTATCTCCATTAAACACCCAGTATGGAGTGATCAATTCCAACTGTCATTGTCATAGTAGTTCTTTCTCTACTCTAACTGCATTCCATCACTATTTGTGGAAAATTTCCTACCCTGGATGGTTCTCCTGGCCTTCATCTCATTGTCTCTGGATATTATTACGATACTGTATGTTTTTACTTTCCCACAAATGAGTGAGATTATTCTATATCTATCCCTCTCCCTCTAACTCATTTCACTCAGCATAATAATCTCCCTGTCTATTCATGTATAATCAAGTTTCATAACTTTATTTTTCTTAACTGCTGTGTATTATTCTATTCTATAGATGTACCACAATTTCTTTAGCCACTCATCTGTTATCTGGCACTTAGGTTGGTTCCAGATTCTGGCTATTGTGAATAGTTCTGTAATGAACATAAGAAAATAGAGGGCTTTTCTGTATTGTGCCTTTGGGTTCCTAGGGTCTATTCCTAGGAGTGGTATTTCTGGATCAGATGGAAGCTTGTTTTCTATACTTTTGAGGAATATCCATATTGTTTTTCCAAAAGTTTGGACCAGTCAGCATTCCCACCAGCAGTGAATGAGAGTTTCTTTCTCCCTGCACCCACACCACCACTGGTTGTTCTTGTTCTTTGTGATGTGTGCCAATTTCTATGGTAGGAGATGATATTACATTATTGAAAAACCCATTTTCTTCTAGCCAAACTATTCTAAATGGTCATCAGCTCAGCCAAAATCTGAGTGTCACAAAAGAACTTTCCCAAGATTCAAGGAATAGATAGGAGAGAAAGTTTATCACTAAAAACTCTAGATTTTTTTTTCAGAGCCTCATCCTTTCATTAATTTCCAGTTCTTTCAAAACTAGTTAAATATACTCTAGAGTAAGTTTAAAGCCTCCACTGGTCAGGTCCCCATGAACAATGCTATCTCTTTGGCCTGGAGATCATTTTCCCAAACAGAATAAAAGCTTGAAGAGCCTTCTTCTCTGTCCTTCTAGATATGAACAAAATCACACAGGAAGAGGGACCAAGAAGAACTTCACAGTGTTATGTTAAGGAACATGCTCATTTGGAAGTCAAGGATGAGGAAAGGTTGACTCATCCTTCACTTATGTGAAGAAAAAGAAACCCTCAACCTAGTCTGTGCCAAATAGTATGTCTGACACCATATCTATCTATTTACTACAGACTGTGATTCTTTCTCTCAACATCTAGGTTTGATAATAGCCAACATAGAAACAGGAAGCATATTAATTTGACAACATATAGCAAACCCATCAGCTGGCAGAATCTTCTGCTGTTATGTATTGAGGATTCTGAGATTAAATTAGGATGCAGTAGGGAAAGGTTTGGAATCAACCAAGAGCATCTGCCACTGACCCAGTAAAAAAGATCTAGTACATTTGCTCCTCATTTGCCATTCCTAAATTTATTTGAGTCAGTTTTCAAATAGCTGCATACAAAGTGATGTCTTCAGGAAAAAATAATTTATAGATAAATAATATTAAACAATTGTAGCTCAATTTAAGGATTTATACCAAGCAGTGTTTCTCAAAGTAAAAACAGTAGACCATCTGCTTCAGAATCCCTGGGGGTGGGGCCAAAAGTCAGCATTTTAATTAGCTCCCTGGGTGATTTTTATGAATATAATTGTTTAGAACCAGCATAAAGGTCCTTAAGGAGTTTTTACAAAAAGATTTCTGGCTTATAAGTAAGCAGTCTTCCCAGATCAAGAGTTTATTTTGAGGTCAGAATTTCCCATTTCCATTTTATAAATGCAATTTTCTTTCTTTATCTAAGGCTGATCAGTTGGCAATTTATGCATACCCTGACCTTAACCCTAGTTCTAACCCCAAACCTTTTATTGTACCTGCTTACTGAGAGAGAATGGTCCAGGCACACAGAATATATATTTTCTCAGGTCAACACTTGGTAGTTACAACCTAAAGTCAATAAATGGGTTCCCAGTTCATGAGTCTCATGATTTTATTCACATCAAGTTACAAGGCACACTCAGCATGAGAGCAAAGGAAATTAAATGCCCTGGAGTACTTTCCTACTTTCTCTGCCAAAATGGATGACCCTAACCAGGCTCTAAAAGACAATGTATTACACTAAGCACACGTACCAGGAGAGTACCCACTTTAATGCCTGTTTTTCATAAAGCCAGCCTGGCTCTACATTACTCTATGTGACATGTCAAGATTGCATCTTACTTCATCTTTAATCCATTTTAGATTGGAGTTTTTAAATGGCGGTCATACCTAGTGGTGCTCAGGTACTCAAACCCTCAGCCCATATGCCCCTCCTCCCCACCAGCCTGCCAGGAGTGATACCTGAGTGTAGAGCCAGGAGTTTCTTCCCTTCCAATTTCTATCATTATTAAGTGTGTGAAATCAAATTGAGTAAATCATTGTCTTCTTTGATTCACTTTGATTCGCCACTGGTCTTAATTTTAGCGAGTTCCTTTGCTCTGCCATGATGTCACACTATAGGGTAGCAACTGTTGGGTCCCGTTTACTCCTTTATTGGTTATTTGTGTACCCTCAAAGAGCTCTCAGAATCAGAAATTGATTCCCATCCCCTTATCCCCTTGTGGGGGGAGATCTTGGTAATATTTATCCGCAGCAAATAATCCACACAGACAGGAGGGTAAAGGGGTAAAAAGGCTGGGTGCAGAGAGTCCTTTGTCAGCCTACTACCAGCTCCAAAAAACACCTGGAGCCAGCCAGTAAACTCTTCCAAAAGACCCTGAACACCTCACTCCTCAACTATTTATTCGTCTCTCAACAGCGCCCCCACCTGGAAGGTCAAGGTGGGACAATAGGCAAAGAATAATCTTATGGAAATGTTTTCATACACAACAGCAACCTTTCACAGACATACTTCAGGAGAAAGTCTGTGCAAGAAAGAACAAAATTGAGATCTATTGGTGGATAATGCAATAAAATATACTTCTAGAAGAGAAATAGCAAACCCTAAAGCTTCACATACAGAATCACAATAGAACCTACTTAGCATTTGGGCTAATTTAGCTCATTCTCAGATGCCTGGAGTCCAGTTCTCCTATGCTGCAGAGCTGTGCCAGCTTTCATTAGATATAATGTACCAGCTAACATATTTGTGGTGCCTGGAAGACATAATTTTGGGCCTTAGGTTGAACATGCAGCCTTGGAAAATCTTTCCAAGAGAAAAACTTTCCTTCCAGAACTCTGTGGTTTAGCCAAAAAGCTTTTCAAAAGACAGTGTCTTTGGCCCACATTCTTCCTCACAATTCATTGTTCTGATTTCAAAGAATTGGTTGTTGTTTTGTTTTAACAAATCAGCTTCTGTCCCTTAGAAATTCACAAGTCAATACTGCCCACCAGCTTCAGGGTTCTAGTCAGCAGGAGAAGTGGAGGGGCAAGAGTTCCAGAGATGCTTGGCTGAAAAACAAAGATCACTTGGAAGATATGTTTTCTACTGAAACTCCTGACTTTTATGAAAGGTTCCAGACAGTTTTTATTTTACAATGTTTTCCCATCAATTTCAGACCAAGCCTTTAATTTTGTTGCTAACTGAACATGTGTCTTCCTGAATGAAGTATAAGGAGCCCATAGTTCAGGGTTCTTCTTTACTAAATTTAGAGATGTAGATATCACTCTAGATCACTAACACTTAATCCATTTAGTGCGACCTCCTCCAAAGACATCATAATTTCTTATGTGTTTTCCAGTGTGTACTGTTTCCCATCTCCCCCCAAGAATATCATATCAGATTTTTGTGAGACTATCCAAATGTAGTTTATATATTTCACCACTTGACTATACATAAGTCTAAGAGATTTGCTTAATAATAGAAGCAAATAAAGTGAAATTATCTCAAAGGAAAAATATTAAACCACACTTATCATGGCAGAAGAGCTGGAAGTCAAGGACTTTGAATTTCATAAACCCTAAACAAGATTATTCCTATTATAAACTTACATATTCAGTCACATTAATTTCACATCATTAAACTTTTAAATTTTCTTATTTTGATTAAATACTTATTAAAAACTTCCAATCACAATCTGGTTACTATAAGGAAAAATTGAGCAACCTCATATGCCTGGAATAGATTTATTCCAGGAAAGAAAGCTGGTGTATAAGAAGTTATGATTTTAGACAGTCTCTTGAGCTTGGTCAGTATGTATTGAGTCTTGAAAGATGAAGCTACTGTTAGTGTTTCCATAAAACTCAAGTTCTGAAGTTTGTAAAACAGAGGCTCAGTTGTTGGTCCCATCAATCCCACCCAGGGAATACATATAACATCACAACATCTTTTGGAAGCCAACCAGCCAGTCATATCTGAGTCAAGCAAATATTCCTTTTGTGTCACTTTGCAGTGTCACTGGGTCCTTTGTTCATTATACTTGATTTTATGAAATTCAATGCAATACCCAGGTAGGAATTAAGCAACCTATGATATTCACATTTTATGAATAAAATTTTATTTCTGAATTTATGCAATACTTTTCAGGTTAGCAAGCTCAGTTACGTTTAGTCCAGCTTGGTTGTGTTAAGCAGGTATCACAAGCCTAGACCAAAGACAGCAACATTTTCCACTACCCTATTTTGATGTATGGTTTTCATAAATGAATGATTTTTGTCATTTCTCCTTGTCCTCCCTTGAGCCATGACAAAAATTTCTGGTGCCACTCCTTCAGCTTGTTGACTAGAATAAGTTTGCTTATTTTTCTAAATAAATTGTCATATATGTTTGACACTATAAGCATATTTATGTATATATATATTGCTTTTAGGGACAAAAACCTGGGAATACTTCTGGCTCAGTATTGATAGAACACTCCTGGTGGTACTTGGGAAACCATATGTCTTTCTGATGTCAAACCCAGACCAACTATGTGCAAAGTAAGTGCCTTACCCACTGTACTCTCCCTATGGACCCAATACTGTGTACTTTTTGACAGGTGGAATGAAGAGAAAGTTGTAAAAGTACAAAATTATGCTAAAGTACAGGTACTGACATGAGCAATCATGTAACAGTTACCCAACGTTCTATATCATGTGAAAACAATTTCTCTAGATATTTTGGTGTAATATATGAAGTTGAAATATCTCTCCACAAGAGAATTGATTAGTATAGATAATCTGAGTCAATCAGGATCCATTTTGCCTCAGTAAATATTTGATTGAACTCATTAAGTTACAAATTATTTGAATTTGAGTTTTTTTTTTTCATTTTCTTACTCCAATTTCCTACTTCTTTTTTCCTTTTGTTTTCACCTTTATGCCATTATTGTATGTCCTTATTTTCCTTTCTCAGAGTTCTTTTTTTGTTAGTTTGTTAGTTTGTTTTTTTTGTTTTTTGTTTGGTTTTTGGGGGGTCACACCCAGCAGCACCCAGGGGTTACTCCTTGCTTTATGCTCAGAAATTGCCCCTGGCACGCACAGGGGACCATCTGGGATGCCAGGATTCGAACCACCATCCTTCTGCATAAAAGGCAAATGCCCTATGTCCATGCTATCTCACTGGCCCCTCTCAGAGTTCTTTGATAGCAGTAATTTCATTAAGGATAACTCATTTAAAGAGACTCTTAACTGCCAAAAACTCCAGGTTTGCGGGCTCTGTGGCTGACATCTCTAGGAATTCTTTGAAGCCAGGGCCCGCCTCCTCCTTCAGTGCCAGAAGTCCTAGTAGCTATGCTCACAAAACAGAACCAACCACCATGTCTCTCATCATGATGAGCATTGCCACTCTCCACCAGCACCATAGACTCATCTAATTCTTCAAAAAGAGACAACCAAGGTGCAAAAACTCATGGATATACCAGTCTCACAGCTGATCATACTGGAGCCCCTCGGGAGGGGCTGCTGCCAGATGAGCTCATCAGCCCAGCTTTACAGCTTCTCAAAGTCCCATGACATCTCCATAATTTTAATACTGACTTCCCAGTAGGAATACACAAGTAGATGCAAAATTATCATAGAATTTACATAAGCTCAACAAACAAAACCAAAACAGAATGCTAGATTAGCAAATCAACAGCTTGAGAAACCTTCAAACACTGATATAATGACCCATTGCAAGATATGACTATTTTCACGAATCTACTTTTAATCAAGCTTTTTGATAAATGGATTTCATTACCATTTAACTATAACACGAAATATTAAGAAAATTATTTGTACCTGCAAAGGGGAAGGCTTGGGGAGTTTGAGAAACTGGGGTCAACAATGGAAGAAATGTTATACAGTTGGTCGGATTGATATTGAACATTGAATATCAGCAATAACTATTATGAGCAACTTTATAAACCACAGTGTTTTAAAATAAGAAATTTATTAAAAATGAATATATAAAAAAAGAAATAAATCAATCACCAAAACAATAAGAATAGATATTTCCCAGAGTTAGCAAGAGGAAAGAGGTTTAGGTGAATGCCTTGCATGTAGCAAGGCAAATCCTTGTGGGATTCCTGGCACCAACAGTCTCCCAGGGAGCACTAGAGGCTCCCAAGCACAGCAAGGGTGGCCCAGGTAATCCCCAGCAGTGTGGAGCCTGAACAGCACTGCATCCTCAACATTGTTAATCTCCAGCCTTGTGGCTGAGAATGATGGTGAGGGAGGTCAAGCATATTTTAAATTTGCCATAGTACATATAAAAAACTGTTCTAAGATTCTAAGTGATATTCAAGTGATGTACCTCATACACATAGTACATTAGTTACAAAGCTTTTCCTTTTTTGTAATCAAATATATAGATTATGGTCATAATTTGCATAGTACTTTGTGGTTTATGAGCACTTCCATAATTCTGTATTATGATGCTTTGTAAAACTGTATGGTCATACTGAGATTTTGTCTATAGAATTGATCTTATATATGGGGTGGGAAGTGCTAGAAGAGGTCCTTGGGTAACAGGGTGTCTAGTGATGGGTTTGTATTGGAATGATGTATGCTTCAAAATGTATGACTAACTGTATTGTAAATCCCAAACCTCAATAAAAATGGTGATATCTGAATATTCTGAACATTCTATTTTAAGATTCTGATGCTATATAACCTCTCATTTAATTCTTTAACACTTATGTACTGTTTCCATTACAAATAGCAAATCACAATTTCATCAATATCTTTGCAGATACTCTCACCTTATATTTCTTGATTTTGAGAACTAGGTCTCTATAATGTTTCTCTATTTATGATTGTGTCATTGGTTTATGTTTCTAGAATAAAGAACAAGTGGCTTAGCAAAGGGTGAAATTAGAACCATCATAGTTTCTTGTCATGAATAAATTTCAGAAACTTTATGTGTCAATGCTTCATTACATTTATGGACTTGTTTAAATACTCATTTCTCAGCCCAGAAATATTCTAAGATAGTATTCTTATGTCCCCCAAAATTATAAAGCTTAAAGAAAAATCACAAAATACTAAAAATTCTCCTATTGCTACTATAAGTGATCCTGTAGATTCATATATGCAGAAATAACAATCTAGTCCTGTACAGATGAACAGTCCTGTACAGCTTCCCCACACCCCCCAAAAGTAATAATTAAAAGCATCTTAATTGCAAAGTCCTTGGAGTGGATAAAAAAAAAAAAAGAAAAACACTGACATAGGATCCAGGATATGACAAAATTTAGTGACACCATTGCATAAAAGTCCTTCTTTGGGAATAGACAGTACAGGGGTTAATACAGGTAGGGTTCATACCTTGCATGTGGCTGACCTACCAGTAAGTTGGATTCATGGCACCACATGGTCTACAGAAATTACTGGATGCTATATTGGAACATAATTGGATGCAAGCATGGCCAATGTATTCTGGGTAATCCCCAGCACCAAAGGCCTAAACTGCACTGAAAAGTTCTTCATCTTTGCATTGATGTCCAGTCCTGTTGAGCCAGAATCTCTGGTGAGGCCCCAGGCATTGCTTGGGAAGCCTCTTCTCCCAAAATATTTTCTTTTTTTCCCAACTTGTATTTTATTCACTTAGTTAACTACAATTTCATTGAATACTGATACCTGCTACAATTGTATACATTGATATGTTGCATGTAGCTCCACATTAAATAGGCAACAGATTCTCTTCTATGCAGAGAATTAGAATAGAATGTCGCAATAGTAGAATGTTAGATGGTCAAACATTGTACCTTTGAAACATGTTTAGAATTGCAAGGTAAATTCACAAACAGGTTTTCTTTCTGCCAGATCCTGTGGTTAACATTCATCACCTAGGCCTGGGTGGTAAGGGTAACAAGGGCCCACCATTACTCATACACAAGCATGACCTTTCAGAAAAGGTATGCCTGTGCTCCTTGCATTTTTTCAATAGTGTAGTCTATTAGACATGCTTTGATTTCCTTCCTGAGAGTTAGATTACAATTAAAAAAAATGTTTGGCTCTTAAATATTTTAATACCATCTCAAATACAACTTTCTATCTATCTATCTATCTATCTATCTATATATATATAATCCTTGCCTAAAGACTATTTACTTTTATCTCTCTAATACTGAGCTCTGTTGTGCATTCTAATGCTTCCATGCCAATTACAAATGAATGAAAAAAGACAGAAACTTGTGCAATTGTCCTTATGACTTCTTTGGTACTATGAACAAGCTGAGACTCTGGCCCAGAATCTCCTTCTGTGATCATGTCCTCAACAAAGATTGTAGCTAATCACTTTCAAGGAGCAATATACAAAAATAGAATTCTACTTTTACCTTTGAAATATACACACTGGGAAAAAATACATCAACTATTACTACATTTGATTACGTTTTGTCCCACACTCAAAAGCTAACATGTCTAACTTCTAGCAATAATACTAAACTAGTTGGCTTACTAATCAGTAAAAATCCCTTCCAGTTGGTCACAAAATCATTAAATTTGCTTTCTACATGGCTCTTATTGTCATTGAAGTTTGCATTGTCTTTTACCTGAGCCTTTAATATATCATCAATGTGACTGCCACCCATTATGCCAGTCTACACAGTAGCACAAGAATAAATTTTTTGTTTGTTTTTGGCCACACCCATACTCCTGGCAGAGCAGGGAACAATGTAGGATGATGGGGATCAAACACAGGTTAGCCATATGCAAGGCAAGTGCTTTACCCACTTTCTCTCTGGCTCTGGATATTTTTTTCTCCTTGAAAGCCTATCATGGCTTTCACATCTAATTCCAAATTATTCTGAATGACAATAAGCAAGTATTTTGGGGAGATTGGGCCCTACACTCAAAAATTGTCAGAGTTTACTCTTAACTCTACCCTTGGATATCAATCTTGGCAATTTTGAGGGATAATATAGGGTGTCAGGCTTGGAATCTGGGTCAGTTGTGTGAAAAGAAAGCATCCTACTCAACCCACTATGCTATCTCTCTAGCAAGTTAGAGCAATGTGTTTGAGATCCCAATCCATTCTGATTTTTTGACACACCACAGTCCTCCCAACATTCAACAGTTTCTGCATCCTCATCTCTATATTGCCTCCCTACCTTGAAGTCAATCTCTCTCTACCTCTCTATCCCTATCTCTCTTTCTCTCCCTCCCTGCTCTTTCTCTCTCTCTCCAATTATTTTATTCCTTTTAATGCTTTTGAATTGGGAAATGAGAACGTCAAAAGAAAGTTGCTAGCTTCAAGTCTCATAATCTTATTGTAGGAACATATGCAAAATTAGGTGTATTAATATGTGTCTTTATTGTATTATCACCTCAATTAATTTATTTGCATTACTCATACATAAAAAAATGTTTGTGTGTGACATATGACTAAAGGCAGAGAGTTTTTAATTCAGCAGATTATGTTTTAGAACTACCCAGTCATGTTAATGACTCACTAATATTGAGAGATGGCCTCTCCAGTACCAAATGTCAGAGGAAACTCTGTCTCCAAATGGAGAGGGCAAAGTTGCAGAGAATAATTAGCAGAAAGAACAAAAATATAAGTTATTCCCAGGTTTTATTTTAATGCTTGCTTATAATCTAAAATTTTGTTGTTGTTATTGTTGTTGTTGTTATTGCCTTCCATATTACTTAACAAAAGATATAGTATCAAATTTGTGATGTCTTAAACTCAAAGAAATCTGTTTTTTTTTTATGTCCTAAGTAATTGCTAATAAAGAACTACCTCTGAGCAAACTGGTTCAGGGAGATTAGGACACTTACCCAAAGTATAGAAGTGGGACAATAGTGAGCCACTTGGATAGTAAGACATTTGATCTTGGTTTCACTCTTATTCTAGTGCCAAAGTCCTTGACCTTTCTATTATATACCTCTTCTCCCACTCTTTCTTTCCATAATGTCACAGTGACTCTGTTGAGGTTGCATTAATTCTATATTCTAGATGATACATTGTCTAAATGGGTTGACTTCATGATCAAGAGAGTGGGTTAGTGACGCTAAGAGCACAGATATGATGAACTAAGTGAATGGCTGTGACAATGTCAGCTTTAAAGAAAAACTGTCATCCTTTTCCCCTGTGCCTCAAGCTTTCTAAATAGATTGCTTTCTTCTCCACTGGAATCCATGTCCCTTACCCTTTTCTTTGTCTCACTTGCACATAGCTTGGCACGGAATAGGCAAACAATAGCAAACAATAAAATAAACATCCCGAAGAAGTATTTGTTTCTAAAAATAAAATAGTAAAACCAAATAAATTTAGTCTTCTTTTTCTACTCTATTATTTTGTGCATTAGGAGATTGAATTCAACAGTTAAGAGTTTAATCTTAGGAGCCAAAGCAATAGTAGTTTTGGCACGGTGCTTGCTTTCATGCCACTGACCCAGATTTAATTCCCAGCATCCTGTGGTACCCTGAACACTTCTAGGAGTAATTTATAAGTGCAGAGCCAGGAGTAACTCCTGAGCTTTCCCAGGTGCAAGTCCAAAACAAAATTAAAAAAAGAATTTCATGTTACCATAAATACTCAAGTATAAGCCAACCCGAGTATAACCCGACTCCATAATTTTACCCTAAAAACTGGGTAAACTTAGTGACTCGAGTATAAGCCGAGGTGGAAAACACAGCAGTCACTGGTAAATTTAAAAAATAAAAATATATACCCAAAACAACTACAATAATTGAGGAAACAGTAGGTTAAATGTTTCTCAATATTTATTGCTAAAGAAAAACTATAAACTAAACAATAACTTTTAAACTTTAAATAATGTGCAGAAAACCATAACTTAGGTAATCAAGCTAAATCACAAAGGTTAAAATCCTTCAAAACTGGGTTCCACCTCCTCCTTATCAGTATGTTCAAACAGAGCTTCAGTTGTATCTGATGTGAGGGTATCAGCATAGACATTGTCATCATCACTGAGTTCGCAGATATCAACATCACTGCTGTCGGTCTCAAACAAAGTGCAAAATATTGTGGGTTAAACAGTTCAGTGGCATCCCGTTCAGTATGATCCGAGTAGAAGCCGCGTTCGGGATTTGGGGCACAAATTTTGTGCCAGAAAACCTCAGCTTATACTCAAGTATATATGGTAATATATAATAATATCCCTACTTTTTAAAAATCATATATGATTTCCACTGGTCTTCAAAAGTCTGAGGACTAAAAATTGCAGCAACAAGAAAATTCAAGCTTCTGAGCCAGAGCATATAGGATGTTTGCTTTACATGCAGTAGAACCAGGTTCGATTCTCAGCATCCCATATGGTCCTCCAAGACTGCCAGTGTGATTTCTGAACACAGAGCCAGGAGTAACGCCACTGCCACCTGTTGTGACTCCAAAATAAAATAGATTCAAATTTCCCTTTCCATCTGCTGTCCTCCCTCACACAGTAACAAGCAGAATTTCATCATGCCCAGCAAGGTCTGGTGAGCAACAGTTCTTGATCTCTGGAGAAGTTCACAGCCCATTCATGAAAGAAGTGACACAGACAAAAACTTGCAATAGACGAAGCCTTTAAAGCTGAAACATTTGGAACTGAATTCTAAACTTTAATAAAGCACATTTAATTTATGTTTCTTTTTACATTCTAGTCAATAAATAATGTTATTTTTGTCTTCACTCCAGGAGACTCTTCTGTCTAAGATGGAGAGAGAGCTCAGTTCCCAGTATCTCATGGGTTCAAATCCTGGCACTGCATGGTCCCCTTGGGCATCTCCTGAAGTGATCCCTGAGCACCAGTGGGTGAGGCTCAAAAACAAAACAAAAAAAAAATATGTTCTTTTTTTATGGATCAACACAGGCAAACTTTGCTTGTGAAATTTCCTACCTGTTTGGGTGTTAAAGCACAAATGCAGTGAGCAACTCATTCTTGAAGTCGAAGAGCTCTAATCTTTATTAACTCCTCAAATTAAAAATGACTTAATATGCCAAGTCTTTGTTTCTCTGTTGGTCATATTTATACTTCAAAGAGGAAAGAACAAAGCACCTTATTTTAGAAATCACCCCAATCAGCTTGCCATGAAAATCCTAACAGATTTAGAATGCATTCTAGAATTATATTTTAAAATTTGGCTTGTCTAAATTTTAAACACCTATATTTAACCTTATATCCCCTAATTTTAAGCTTTAACAACTACTTGATATTTATAAAAAACAGTTCTGTTAATGAAAGAAAATATATACCATTAAAAATCTATATGCCGATTAGATTTATAGAGCATAATTCAATATTTTTTATAAAGCAATAAAAACACTTGCCAACTCTCATGAAAAACAACCATATGTTTTGGTTTTAATAATGAAAATGTTTTATAAATAAGCTCCAATTATGGTCCATATTATTTAAAAAGCTTTGCATCTTTTCCTCTTCCAAGTATATTTGTTCATTATTTTTGTTTCACCCTTAATAATTTACATGTAAATTTATAGTATTTCTATATTTATTCTTTTAAATTTTTAATCACAAAAGAAAATTCCATATTTTATTTTACTCCCTGTATGATTTTAAAGAACATTTATCATTGGATGGCTAATGTATCAGTTATAAAAGTATTTCATCCTTAAAAAACTACTTTTAACTAAATATTACAAAGCCAGTTCAATTATAAGCCTAGACTGTTCTATGAAATTCAAGGACACAAATATTCTATGAATTAATGAATTCTATGAATTAAATATATCCACTTAGACTATATAAAAATAAAACTTTTAATACCTTTTATATAGTTCCACATCACTTATGGGTAGATATAAAATATTTTCTAATTCTTTCTGGAAAGCTAGCTGGCAATATATATTTAATGCCATAACTTATGAAGTTCCTATCCTTTGACCTAGAAACTATTAAAATAACATAATCACCAAGACTTACATAATTTCTATATAAAATTATTTTATTACACAGTATCATTTATGATAGTGACAAATTGGATATATCATCAATGTCTAGCAATAGAGATATAGTTAAATCACTTATGATGAATATATTTGATAGAAATTCTAAAGGCATTAAAGTTTAAAAATATTGATAAAATTTTTCTATAAAAGCAAAATTGGGGTCAGATAGGGAGTACAGTGGGTAGAGCACTTGCCTTGCATGCAGCCAACCTGGGTTCAGTCCTGCAATTACATAATGTCCTCCAAGCCCCACCAAGAGTGATCCCTGAGCACAGAGGCAGGAGTAATCTCTGAGCACAGATGGGTGTGGCTCCAAAGCCAAAATTAATCAATAAATATAAATAAGCAAAGTTGGGGTAAGGTATGTGACTCATTGGTGGAATTCAGGCCTTTACATACTTGATTTCTGATTTCAATCACAGGTATCAACCTTACACACAAACAGTAAAATTTTATATCTAGTTTATAACGCTTTTTCAGAAATTAGAATAATAATAATAATAATATATACATTATCTACATGGTTTATGTAAATATGCAAGCACAAAAAATAGTAGTCTTCAAAAAGGGTAGTAGTTAATGATAGATTTAAAAATTATTACTAATATTGAAAGTCATTTTACATAAGTAGAAAAGGTATCTCTAAGACATTATACTTATGATTACATATGATCATTAACGATTGCACAATATTTTAGTAATATTTGTGTTGTTATATGTTAATAATCCATGTACATCATAAATTATACAAAAAATAAAAAGAGGAAGAGGTTAAAAGGAAAAGAGGAATTCCTATAAAACTTAAAATTGTATATAGAATTAACTGTTTTCTCCCAAAGGAAACTACTTTTTCTTTATATTTTTATCATGTGGATGCACTCATAACAAAATAGCAGTATCTTGTATATTTTTCAATATTGTTATTCATGACAAGCTTGAATGATACTAAAGTGAGTAGGACTCCTGCCTTTCATGAGCCTGATGCAGGCTCGATCCCTGGCATCCCACATGAACCACACTCCCCCAGCCCCTGAAGTTATAATCCCTGAGCAGAGGACCAGGAGTAAGCCCTGTGCACCATCTAAAAACAAAACTAAAAGAGCAAAGTATTTTAAGGAGATAATTTCTCTATAGTTTTTCATTTTCTTTACTTTTAAATTGATGAACAATTGACAAGTAACACTGAGTTATTCTCATCCATACAACAAGATGATTGAGATACTTGTTATCTTGTGAAAGGATCACAGCTATGTCTCATTAAGATTTATCTCCATATGCGGCAACACAATTTTTCTTCCTGGTGCACACTTTTATCTGTTTTCTTCATTTTATAGGTCCTAAAAATCGCTGAGGATTAACTCCAGGATCAAAACTACTGTCCCAGAAGAACACAGTCTTCTTTTCTTGTTTACCATAATGTAGCCTAACAGTTTTCAGAGCCCTAACAGTTTATAGAGCTTCTGCCCTGGCCATCTGGACATAGTCAGAAAGTCTTATATGATCTTCTAATATTTCAGATTTCCTATCCTAGCTTTTCACTTTGGGCATGCACCTTTGGGACACTCATTGACAGCCTTAGTTCTGAGTGTACCCCTGAATTCTAAACACTACAAAACCCCTCGGACAGATACCCAGAGTGCCACGAACCTAAACAACCGGAAAGGAAGAAGAAAGAAGAGGAAAGTAAGTCAGACACAGAGGAGAAAGAAGTGCTAATTCACAAGCTGTGGACCTGTCGAGCATGTGCTCTCTGTTTAACTGAATTGGGGACATTTAGATTTTTTTTTAAGTAAAGCTCTGGGGTAACACTTGCTTAGCTTGAGTCTAGGCCAAGACACTATAGTTCATGATCTTGTGACTGCAAGAAAAATAGGTTCTAGCAGGCTTGAACCCAAAAACCTGCAGCCTGCCATCATCCTAGGCAAACAGAGGTCTAGACAATAGAAGTAGCAGGAGAAAGGCTATGGAGTTATGGGGTGGAGAGCTCTGGAACTCTGTATGTGCGTGCTGCGTGCGTGCGTGCGTGCGTGCGTGCGTGCGTGCGTGTGTGTGTGTGTGTGTGTGTGTGTGTGTGTGTGTGTGTGTGTGTGTGTGTGTGTGTAAAGTTACTTGAGTCCTGTGTGCCCTGTCAAGATCCTTTTCTGGTCATATGAGCACCAGACATCAGAGCACAAATAGAGTTGGCTTAATAAAAGGCATTAGAATAAGTACAAAAATGATGCCTTAAAAATCAAGCTGCTTAGGCTCAGGTCAAGCTTATATTGTGTGCAAAGTAAGAAATATATGCTAGGGACTTCTATATTTTTAAAAATATCAAAGCATACCCATTCACATTTAAATAAGAGGACTGATAAAGAGTTCTCCTGCTTATGAGTTCTAGTCTTATAGTACTGCCGAAGACTGCTGTGGTCTGGATGAAGCCCTGACTGCACATGAAATGCCCAGATGAGCTTGAGGATTTGGCCCATACTGTACTCTCACTATAGTACAAGCCACATATTATGGGATTCAGCTTTCAGAATTTCAGACTAATTAGAGAGGCACCCAGTAGCACTATGCGGGTTCTGTCAGCATTTCCACTATAAAACCCCCTTTTCTGGGGTTTATAACTTGGCCAATAAAAGATAGCCCCAGGGTGGAATGTGCCATGCCAAAAAAAAACCCCACATTCAATCCAGGAACAAGATTTTTTGTTTTAAACTAAATTTCATTAAAAATCCATTCTTGTAAGAACAGAGCCATAAAAATATGCTTTCATTATTTCTGGTGTGTCCAGTGCCTTGCTTTGTTTTAAAATAAAAAGGAAAAAATAAATGCACTTTCCAGGCATCATGTAAGCATAGAGTGGTGTGTTTTTTTAATGAAAATATTTGAATTATTGGGGCTTTAAGAGCAACTATTGCTTTCCACATACAGTTTTGTTCCATAGTCTGCGCCTAGACTTTTGCCCAGTTCGAATCAATTTGCAAGCCTTCACTCAGAGCTGCATTGATGGTTTGTCAAGATTAGTGCCTATTAATATTGTGGGTATTTTATAATTAATATTGTGGAATTATATCAATGTAAGCTAAGTTAGACTTACTGAGACCAAATATGTACAATGGTATCAGTGTTTTACACCATCCAGCAATGCTTACAAATTACTTTCAGTTCCACCTTTTGCAGGAAGAAATGGGATGTGCAGAAACTTCTCAACTTAGTCTAGGAATCCTACAAGCAATTCAATGATCCCTGACCTTTCATTTTCTTATTTTACCCTTATGCTGACTATAGTTTTATTTTACTTATGCAAATTCCATTTAAATGATTTAAACAGCTTGAATATCTGAATTTCGCCAAACCCCAAAAGAAAGCCAACAGTTGAGGCTATCAGTCTATTAGAGAAACAACATATATGTCTGCCATAGTTTTAGGTGCCCTACAGATTTATTTTCAAAAAAAATTCACAGAAAGCCCAAAGAGGCTCTAGGAAATAAGTTTATTCAGAGTCACAAAGTTAAATGGCAATGTAATATAATGTATCAGGTTCAAAAACTGCACTCAACTCAAATTTATTGTACTGTTGACTTTCTTACCCTTCCTTAACTCATTTAACTATGGGACTCTTGCCTGGTCATTTCCTCTATTTCTGCCACAGTAACTCTCAAATTAGCCTTGCTTGTTGTTGGCAGAACTTTCTAATATTAAGGAAAATGGTGAATGTGGAAAATGATGAAATGGTTAATTTCCAAAGCATTCATTTCCCATTATGCCCAGATCTTATGGCAACCGATAGAATGGAGAATCAGAGAGAGTCTCCCAGGAAATGTGAAGTCCCTTTTCAAGGAAACTGTCAAGATGGATTCCCACAAGAACAGATAAAGTACAAGTGTCTGCATCCTCTTCAGAGACATTCATCAGAAAATCTGTGTCAGCACTTGTACCAATTTTGAAACTACATCACATGCTCCTGATGTATGTTATACCCACCTTATCTGTTTGACGGCTTCCAGGGCTCTGCTTTAAGAAAGGTTAATTTTATGTGTCTTTACAACCTACCAGTGACCTATACCTACCTATCTGTATAATCTGTATTAATTCTGTGGAGAACAATGTCATATGATGTGTTTTGTCCATATCACAGACATTGGGAAAGAGGGAGGGTAGAGAGAGTCTTGGAAAGCAACTAAT
This sequence comes from Suncus etruscus, assembly GCF_024139225.1. Classification (NCBI taxonomy): domain Eukaryota; kingdom Metazoa; phylum Chordata; class Mammalia; order Eulipotyphla; family Soricidae; genus Suncus; species Suncus etruscus. The sequence continues at coordinate 91,149,877 of NC_064852.1, forward strand.
TTGCTCTTGGCCACATAAATTTCCTGGATGAAAAGTTATGAATAAGGGCCAAAAGACAGAAGATGCATCTCCCATTCTACCAACTCCTCTCCATTTTGGCACACACTGGTGCTGACAGAGCTATAGCCCTCACCACAGCAAAGGTGCATGTGCCATCCAAACAGGAATAAAAGAAGTAGGGGACACCTCCATTAGGACCATCCTTGCTTCTCTCTGTTTCAATTAGAGCCTTCAGGGGAAACCACAAGCTTTTAATGGCCTTTAATTGGTTAAAGAAAACAGTAAGTTCCCTCCCAGAAGCTTGGGAACAGAGCTCCTTTCCTTCCGGATTTGTGCTCTGTGAACCAGACTAGGGAACAATAGATTGTAAAATATTTTGTTAGGCTACAAATCTTACAAAGGAATGTTAAACAACACTGATGATGATATTGATTTCCTTCTCTCCATACCTGCTGACTTCCAGTCGCTAACTCAGCAAGACTGTCCTCAGTTTGTGGCTGTTTGGTAGCACTGAGAACATGCATAATCCAAGAGAAAGTGACCTTCACTGACCCCTGGCTGCAGAGTCAGTTCTGTCTAAAAGTTGCTTGGCTAGGCCACCTGATAAAGACTCTGGTTGCTCAGAATAACCAAGAGACTTCATGATTGTATGGACAAAAAGCTATCCATCCATTCTTACTCAAAAATCAATCAAAATTTAGCTTCAGAGAGCAAAAATTTTACAGTAACTTATCGACATTATAAAGGTCCTCTGCTTAATAAAAATAATAACAGAAGGTTCCTGTAAATAATGTATTTAAAATTATTCCATTTAGAATCAATAGTTCAGCAAGTATCTATAATGTGCAACCTCGGTACAGAGATAGTGATTCAATAGAATGAGAAAATAAAGAGAAAAAATATATGCATTATACATTTTATAAATATAATAGATATTAACCTCAATTTAACTTATTACCATTTTTCGTGTGTGTTTTCTACCTTACATTCTTTTGGGGAGGCACATTTGGCAATGCTTGGTATACTCCTAGATCTACACTCAGGAATCACTCACTCGTGGCCATCACTGAAGGGACCATGTGGAATGACAAAGATCAAACCCAGATTAGCTGCATGCAAGGTAAGCAGCTTACCCACTATACTATCTCTTTGACCCTGCACCTTCTATTCTTGAGAGAGAAAAATAAAACTATAATATTCAAGAGCTTAATATTTTAAATATCTTGACAATTATCCAGTGTTTCTTGCAGAATGAGAGCTCAGAAAGCTGCCATTAACTGAAAGACTTAAGGTTTGCAGCACATGGCTTCATATCCACTCAAGTCATAAATTATTTGAGTGATACTAATTATTTTTTGCCTTCAGTTCTATTGATCAATATATTTGTTTTATTTTACTTTAGATATATTCACTTGCATATATTCAATTTCCCAGCTGTGAACATAGGACCAAGGGTACAGGCAATGCTTGTCTAGTTTTTAATTATTTTATCTGTACCTGCGTTGGTGGGGAGCATCTAATAGACCCTAACTAAATATTTGCTGAGTGAGTAATTGAATAATTGAAAGGGCCTCCATTTATTAAGGCAAGGTTAATATATTTGTGTATACCACAAAGCACTGCTTCGGAACCACAAAGCACTGCTTCGGAACCCTTTTCTTTAAAAACCCAATGAATCGCAGAGAAATCTCTGGAGTTTCTCCTAAAATAAATGAGTTCACAGAAACATGATTAATTCCTGTCTGCTACATAGATATCAGATCTTATTCAAGTTTATGCATTTCAGGAAGATCCATGAAAAAGATCTCTCGAGCTTGAGAAAGCTTGAAAAACAATTAGATTAAGCTAATACTCCAATGAGTAATAACTTATTTTAACTGGTTAAATTATATCATAAATTACCAGTATACTAAACTAAGTGCCAACCAAATAGCAGTTCTACAAATCCAGGTTAAAGGAAAGTTAAATTCAAATGTTTTCTTGTTTTGATTAGTATTTTCCTCATTATACCCTTTTGGGGGATACACTTCTATATGAGTGGCTCCTAAAAAACAAATTCTGGATTCTGACACACTAACTCTCCATTACATCTTCTTTACCCACAAATTTAAAGTTTTTATCGAACTAAATTTCATCAAGTAAAACACACATACTGTAGAAAGAAGGCAAACTCCACTTAGAGGAAAGAAACAGGCTGACTTCCTGAGACTTCCTAAGACTGCGGTTCCAGATACCACAGAAGACTTGGTTGGACATTTCAAGGCCATTTTCCTTCCTTTACACATAAGTCTGCCAGCCAGGTTCTCTATTGGTAATTTTCCTCTGTAGCTGTCGTGGTTAGTGTTTACTTTTCATATATGGAAGAACAATTTTTTAACTAGAGTCTCAAAAACACTGACAATTTGGGGCAAATAAAATGGTTTAAAGAAATTTTTATCCTTTTTTGATTCTTCCTTTTCTTTTTCTGTCTACTTCTTTCCTAGGCTGGAAATTATTCTTAAGATACATTTTTCTGTGTGGGCTCTGCCCTAAGGTCTCACTTCTGAATACTCATCAGCAATGATTACAACGTACATTCATGGCAATAAAGTCAAGAAAGGAAAAGACTTTCTTACACCATCCTGACCATATGCTTGCAGTGAAAGCAGGAGAGAGACCATAAAAGATGTTTTAGCAACACAATGCATGCCTTCCTTTTTGTATACATAAGTACCCAGTAGATTTGGGGGGCCTCTTCTGCTTCATGCTCACTTATTCTTCTTCCTGTGCTAAAGGGATGAGGAGCTGCAGGAGGGGGAGGGACAGACAGACCTATAGATGGCAGATCTGTAGACAACGTTGTTCGAATGCCACATCTTATTACAGAACCGTGGGAGGTCATGTCCGCCACATCCCGACTCCATGGGGAACACCACATTTAAAACAACATGAAAAAAATGTGATGTGGGAAATAAAAACCCTCATGGGCAGCCTTCAAAGGCAGAGACAGGTTGTGACTGGATTAACATTTATTGACTGTGTAAGCCTGCTTTTTTTGCTTCAGGACAGAGATACACGGGCTTAATTGCAGAGGCTGTTCTGCCAACTGATCACCAGAGTGGCAACCAAAGCTTAACTAATCGGTCCTTCATTAGTGAAAAGTCTCTATTACAAAACAAATTAAGCATGCTCTGATCCTAACCTCGAGATCCAATGGCATTACGGCAAAGTTTAAACTGTTAGCACACTGAGAAACTTATTAAGGGTTAGCGCTGAGATGGCACTTTGCTATTGATTTTACAATACACAGGTATTATGATTTATGGAATGCTGGTGTCACTCTAACAAGCTGAAGGACACACAATATCATCTCTAGCATCATTAAAATTCAGAAGCCTCCAGAACTAACTCATCAACCACTGTGCATTGTCACAGGCTATGGAGTTCGGCTCAGGTTTCAAAACATCCTAAGCTTTTTAGGACAGTTGTTGCTCTTCTGACTTACTACTCAAACATAGAAAGCTGCCCCACAATTGGCAGCAGTACCTTCTAGACTGCATTTTCTTACCAACGTGGCAGAGGCATTTTTTAACTTAATTTTGCTTTTTATCATACAGGAGTATTTTGCACATATCTAAATGCCTCTTAAGATGAAAACATTATAATATCCTATCATCAAGGAAAAGCAAGTCAAAATTATGAGATATCATATCACACCAGTGATACTGGCACACACTAAAAAGTCAAAAATAATTAGTGTTGGAGTGGATCTGTACGAAAAGGAGCTTTTTTATTCACTGCTGGCCATAATATTGACAGGTCCAGTCTTTTTGAAAATCAAGATGAACACTTTTCAAAAAACTACAAACTGAGCTTCCATGTGTCCCAGCAATGTCACTTCTGGGCTTCTACCCCCAAAACTCTATTCAGAAAAAACATCTGCACTCCTATGTTCATTGTAGCACTATTTACAATCTAGAAACAACTCAAGTATTCAAGAAAAGATGACTGGATAAAAAAATTGTTATACACACACAATGCCACTCAGTTATATGAAAAGATAAAATCAAGCAATTTGCTGCTATGTGGATGGATCTGAAAAGTATCAGGTTGAGTGAAATTAGTAAGAAGTTAGAGAAACAGAAAAAGAATGATCTCTCTTATATACTAAATATAAAGAAAACTTAGTGGGGCTGGAGCAATAGTACACAGGTAGAGCATTTGCCTTGCACATGGTCTACCCAGTACCGAGCAGGGTTGGATCCCCACAGTCCACATGGTTTCCCAAGTCTACCAGAAGAGATTTCTGAGTGTAGAGCCAGGAGTAACCCCTAAGCACTACCAGGTGTGACCCAAAAATTAAAAAAGAAAACATAGTATACTTCCATCTTTAGGTGGAAGTATACTATGACAGAGAGGATGGGGTACAGCAAGGTAAGAGGATAAGAATGGGAGAAACACTGGGACAATGGTAAAGGAAAGCAGACATTCTGGTGGAGGGTGTGGTACTAGAATATCTTATGCATAACATATTAATAATATTGTAAATCATGGTGACCTAAAATAATTTATTGAAAGAAGGAAGCATCATAGATTGGGGAATATATTGTTCAAGTGTAACTCTAAAACTTAGCCATGGCCCCAAAATAATTGTATTCATTTTTGTAATGCTCAAATAAAAATCTGGCAATTCTAGCTATAATAACCTATAGATACTTAATGAACATCAATTATGCTCAAGAATTAAGAAGAGCTCATCTTTAGTGAGCAGTTACTATGTTCCAGAATTGTTCTAAAGTTGCATTAACAGCTTTAATCCTCACAAAAATCCTCTGATATGCAAATATCTTTTATCTTCATCTTATGGTAGAAATAAGAAGTCCTGGAAAAAATAAGTAATTTTTCTCAGGAACTAAAGTGCAGAGCTGCTAAGTGGAAGAGAAGCAGAGTGTATATCTGACTTCCAGGTATTATCTTGGGCCAGTTTCTACACCTAAGGACTCTTATTATTAGCAAAGGCAACATTCTTTCAACTACCTTTAGTGTCTATAATTCTATAATTTAAAGATTTTTCAAGTTAAAGACCTAGGTAAAATCATGTCCCTCAAATACAGTCGTCATGTCTGCATTGGGCCAGCTCCATAGCCTCACTTATTCTTTGAAAGAAATTTATTTCAAGCTGTGAGAAATCATGGGTACATAGCCCATACAGCTGAAACCAACAATTGCAGGAGGAGAGGTAGAGCCAAGTCCCAGCCTCTCCAAAGTCAAGCAAGCTGTACCTACCACTCACAACCACCACTTTGTCAGTGGCCCAGTTCCACCACTCAACAACAAAGTTCTGCAGAAGACGCCAAACCAATCAATACTCCAAGTATGCTGGTATTTGGACTGACATCTCCAGGACATTTTTGGAGTAAATGCAGGCACCCTCTTTCCCACTTCAACTTCTCATACTTCTGAAAGTCCTGGCAGCCAAAACCACAACCTGCAAAAGCCACAATATCAGCCACAGAGCTCAGAATTTCTGGACCTGGTGACCACCTATGTGTATGTGGCCACACAACTCCAATTTGTTTTCAATACTATCATACCGGTAGGAACACACCAATTTAGACATCAAGATGAATTCAAAGTCACCTATTCTTCATGATCAAAACAGATAACAGAAAATCAACTAGCAACAAATCACGTAGCAAACCTTATGACAATGATATAGTTACTCATTGCAAAAACATTAATTTTCAGAGATTTTCTTATTACTATACTTTTTTAATAATTTCATTTCCACTTACTTATAAAGAAGAAATAAAAATATATTATTTCATGACTGCCAAGAGGGTAGGCTCAGGAATGGCTGGAAATTGGGGAATAATGGTAGAGGGAATTTTACATTGGTGGTGAAATTGGTCTTAAAACAAATGTATTATGAGCAATCATATAATAAATGGTCGTTAAATAAAGTAATTTTTTTTTGGTTTTCGGGCCACACCGGCAGTGCTCAGGGGTTTCTCCTGGCTGTCTGCTCAGAAATAGCTCCTGGCAGGCACGGAGGACCATATGGGACACAGGGATTCGAACCAATCACCTTTGGTCCTGGATTGTCTGCTTGCAAGTCAAACACCGTTGTGCTATCTCTTCAGGAGTAATTTATTTTAAGAAAGCTAAAGAGCTAAAACAAATAGATCACTAGCTCCTTCAAACTTACAGAAAGCTCTTGGGACACCCTTCATTTGTGTTTTCTCTGAGCTAAATAATCACATTGAGTATAACAATTTTTTACAAGTTCTACTCTGTGTGCGTTTAACCTTTTGTGAGACTATTCCCTTTTATTTGTATCCTTTTTTGTTTTGCATGAGAAGACACAAAACAGTGACTTTTTCTTGTTTTGTACCATTCCCCAATTTCAAATTAAATATGGTGTTGGATTTTAGATGTATTTATAAATATCAGTTATATTTAAACTAAATGATGGCCTAAATTAATTATAAACTTATAAGTTGACTTATAGTCATAGTCCTTCATGATAGTTTTTAGTAAAGAATATAATTAGGGGTCAGAGAGGTACTACAGTGTGTAAGGCCTTACATGCAGCTGACCTGGGTTCAATTCTTAGCAACATATATGGTACCCCTCCTTAGCCTCAAACATTGCCAAAAATATCCCTGAGTATAAAGTTAGAAGCAACCCTGGATACCCCCCCAAAATTATAGAAATCAGTAAGTAAAATTATAGAAATAAGTAAGTGTCAGATCTACTTTGTACCTTAAACTAAAGAAGTTAGGACTGGTATAGCATAAGAATATTCTTTCAGACTGCTTTCATTTATTCAGAGATATAAAAGCATTGCAGCAGCGCAGTGTTATAACTATATTATTGATTCAAGCTCAACTTTATAACCCCAGGTCTAATATTGTGCGTCAAGAAAAATTTTCTGGGGACATATAGATAACATAGAGATTATGACATTTATTATTATATTATTATGCTAATATTTGGGTGTGGCCCTAACAGCAGAAAAAATAGAAGAATCTTTTTGAAATATTTTTCCTACTGTATTATATATCTAACATGGATTCACTGACAAGAAGCATTGTTTCAAGTTGAAGGATTCTGGAATTACAAATTATGTTTGTCATTTGTCTCTCCATCTTGAGTCTATTCTTTAACTTAAATTCCCAAGAATTTCTGAGAAATTAAACATAAATGGCTGGAATTAAGAAGACTACCTGCCTACCCATTCCTGAATTTACAAAAACAAAACAACTTCTGACTTTTAATTTTCTATCCAAGTTGGTCTTTCTCTTCTACTGAATGTATTCCTCAAATCCCAAGGAGTCTCTATACCACTATCTTCTGATTATGCTCATTCTTTAACTTAAAGTGCCCTTCCCTTTCTACTTATAAAATCACAATTTATTATCAGCAGTAAGGCCACAGGTTATTTCTTTTGGGAAAACATTCTGTGATTCTTCAGGTTTGAATGAATCACTCTTCAATGGCCAGAGAGATAAGGTACTTGTCTTGCTTATCTCCAAGGTGTTCTCCAGCACCTCATATGGTCCACAGTATACAGCCAGGAGTAATCTTTGAGCACAGAGCTTGGAGTAAAGCCCTGAGTGTAGCTGTGTGTGCTCCAAATCTCCCCTCAAAAATATATTTGTCTCCAGATAACATCACTTGGACTTTGAGGAAGGAACACTCTGGAAAAGTGTGTGTTATTGGAACACTTGTATACATAAAACCCTATAAATCCCAATGCCATAAATTAAAAAATATAATTGATTCATTTTTAAATATCATTTGTTCCTTTTTGTAATTTAATTTTGACTGACTCCAAAACTTTATTGAAAGCAAATTTATATAAAAGTTGAGCTTTCCCCACTTGCTTTTTTCTTCCCCTTCCCTTTGCTGTTGCTACTGCTAGAATGAATGTGTGTCACCCACACATGTGGCTATGTGCTCACACAATTGGCTTTGGTTTTTGTGGGGATCACACACTTCTTAGTTCTGGCACATGTACACATGCTTACCATGGTGGCATTCTGCCTGAGGTCCTTGCATGTTTACACACTGCAGAGCTAAGCAGAGAAGGCTCGCTTTGTTGTAGTGCTGGAGGCTCTGAACAACAGAACTACAAGGCAGCACTTATAGCACACATGGGTCACACCAACACCTTAAGCATGAACATGTGACTTCATGTTCACAAGGCAGATATTTTTGCCACAGAGCAATTCCCAGGTCCTCAAAGTGCAATTCTGCTGTATTTTCCATTGACCCCATAAAGCTTAGAATTTTTCATAATACTCTCTCTAATATGTTAGTCTGATTTTCATATCTTGCATTATTGTTTTCTGACCTTGGACCTTTGAGCTTCTTTTGGTCATATTGTTTTTTAGTAGCTTTGATCTTTTTCACATTAGCAATGAAATTATTTCGTATGTCCCTAGTGGTATTTTCTTTAAAACATGTATCTCTCTTTATCTCCTTTGATTCATGTAATATACATAAATATGTATTCAGTATTTCTTTGATCCACAAGATTCTTCAGAGACCTCAGCTATAAGCTAACACATCCTCTTACTCTACAGATAAATTAATCTGGAGGAAAATGAAGAAACTAACTCATCCAGCTAGCCAGGGTGACACAGATGGATTACAATCAGCATCCTGTTTCTAAACCTGAAAGAAGCAAATTGGCCACATATGAAATGTAGAAGAATTAAATAAAGCACACAATTCTGGTCACCTGGGATTTTCATCAAATAGGCTTTTACATAGCCATGTACTTTATGCCATTGGGATAATTTGGTTTAATTGCAGGGTGGGACATGCACTCAGGAATCCTGGCTCTGCACTCAAATAACTCCTAGATAGGCTCAGAAATGATATGGTGCTAGAGATTGAGCTCTGATTGACCATATCCAATACAAGCCCCCTATCTGCTGTACCATAACTCTGGCCCCAGTAGGGTCAGTTTTGTCAATTCCCCTTAAGCATCTAATTTATGATTTCTGGAAACTAATATACATATCTACCTCCCTACAACTGGAAAGTCAGCTCACCTTTCCCAAGGTTGAACTTATCTTTTGTAGTTTGATCTATATTTCCTTCCCAGGAAGAACCAGCCAGGACATTCATAAAATTTACACCGTGTCTATATATAACCCATCTTCTGTATCTTCACATATGGAATTTGGCTCTCCCCAACAGTGCCCATTCCCATCCTAAATGGTATTTCCAAGTCATCTCAATTCATTTCTGCCCCTCACTGAACTCCTGCTTCAGTGCTTATTGCTTAACCATATTTCCTTTCACACATGCTCACTTCTACCTTACTAATGGCTTCTTCATTCTATTTTTATTAGAATTTTATTTATTTATTATTTACTTATTTATTATTTACTTTATTTATTTATTATTTACTTGACTATACTCACTAAAGAAAAATATTTTTTTGGACATTGAGTGACTTCAAAAAGTTCATTTTAAGTAATATTTGAATAAATAAATATGAGAAAATGCATTTTAAATATCACTGACTTACACAAACAGATCTAACATCAAAGCTCCAAAAATCTAAATTTGCTAGTTACATATTTTGAAAACTAAGTTGTTCATAGAATGGATGGCATAAAGGAATTACACATGTTACTTAAAAGAAAATATGTGGATATATTCTTTATATAACATAAGCCTATACTATGATTTCTAAATATGACCTCTTCAACTAAGATAAATTATAATCACCAATTTTGAATTTACTTACCCTAATTATCTATATTTGAGGATGAAAATATAATATTAAATACCTAAATCTCACTGAAATATAAATAACTATACAAAAAACATTATGACCCAGTTTGGTGATTGGTTATTTAGATAATATCAATCACCTGCCCAAAAGATTCAAGAACAGAGTTCACTCTTTTGTGTGTTGCTTCTAAAAAAAAACCCACATACTTAAACATTTGAAAATACCAGTGTAGCTACCTTGATATTCTTTTTTCTATTTCAGGAACTGAGTGTGCCCGCTAATAGATTAAAGATATTTTCACACCAAACTTAGATGTTTTTAATTTTCCTCCTCATTTATAACTGTGACGTCACCCTTTCACTTCTTGAATATATCTGGTATCAGCCCAGCCCATATAAATCTGTTCTGCCCCTTTGCTTCTGTCTTCATGTGCAGCATACTGTAAATAATCATACTAGAGTAGTTGTAGAGTTTTGTGGTACACTGGAGACCCCTGTTGGTGAGAGTCGGGCAGCAAATGTGAAGCCTGACACCCCAACCAACAGAAACTGGGTCAGTGGCTTCTGCTCAGTCGTTCCCTTGGGTTCCAATAGAGTTGCCAGGGACAAATTGACAATTTTTGCATGCTGATTAATTAATTTGTGGAAGCAAATGTGCTTGTGTTTACTGCACTTCATATTTGTATTAAAGTGTCACAAAATAAAAAGGTACAGCTTAAAAGCAATATGTGACCTCCTATAATTTTAGGGCAATTCATTCTCAGTAGATAATAGGCCACAGGGATATGATGTACTTCCATAACAGCAGCATTGCTGATACTGAATGCATATAGGTCAAATATGGCAAGGTTTTTGCAAAGTACTCATGTCTCTGAGGAAGTTAGTAAATTATATCCTTCATATATCCCACTTCAAAAGCAATGCCATATTTCTTTTGGATATTTCTGTGAGAGTTTAATCAGTAACTAGGCTTTTAAAAGTTTAAATTAAAATGTACTAGTTCCAATCCTAAAAAACTTTTTAATTTTTTATCTTAAGTCATAAGGAAAATTTATTTGTAAGAGAAACATGATTACAGTTCAAATACCTAGAGGAACTTGTCAAAATGGATACTGAAATTAGTTTTACAGCTTGAAAGATGAAAAATACAGGGGCCAGAGAGATAGCATGGAGGTAGGGTATTTGCCTTCCATGCAGAAGGACATTGGTTCGAATCCTGGCATCCCATATGATCCCCCGTGCCTGCCAGGAGCAATTTCTGAGCGTAGAGCCAGGAGTAACCCTGAGCGCTGCCAGGTGTGAACCAAAAACAGAAGGAAGGAAGGAAGGAAGGAAGGAAGGAAGGAAGGAAGGAAGGAAGGAAGGAAGGAAGGAAGGAAGGAAGGAAGGAAGGAAGGAAGGAAGGAAGGAAGGAAGGAAGGAAGGGAAGGAAGGAAGAAGGAAGGAAGGAAGGAAGGGAAGGAAGGAAGGAAGGAAGAAGGAAGGAAGGAAGGATAGAAAGAAGGAAGGAAGGAAGAAAGAAAGAAAGAAAGAAAGAAAGAAAGAAAGAAAGAAAGAAAGAAAGAAAGAAAGAAAGAAAGAAAGAAAGAAAGAAAGAAAGAAAGAAAGAAAGAAAGAAAGAAAGAAAGAAAGAAAGAAAGAAAGAAAGAAAGAAAGAAAGAAAGAAAGAAAGAAAGAGAAGAAAGAAAGAAAGAAAGAAAGAGAAGGAAGGAAGAAAGAAAGAAAGAGAAGGAAGGAAGAAAGAAAGAAAGAAAGAAAGAAAGAAAGAAAGAAAGAAAGAAAGAAAGAAAGAAAGAAAGAAAGAAAGAAAGAAAGAAAGAAAGAAAGAAAGAAAGAAAGAAAGAAAGAAAGAAGAGAGGAAGGAAGAAGGAAGGAAGGAGAAGAAAGAAAGAGAAAAGAAAGAAAGGAAGGAAGAAAGAAAGAAAGAAAGAAAGAAAGAAAAGAAAGAAAGAAAGAAAGAAAGAAAGAAAGAAAGAAAGAAAGAAAGGAAGGAAGAAAGAAAGAAAGAAAGAAAGAAATAAGAAATATAAAGAAGAAAGAAAGAGAAGGGAAGGAAGAAAGAGAGAAAGAAAGGAAGGAAGGAAGGAAGGAAGAAAGAAAGAAAGAAAGAAAGAAAGAAGAAAGAAAGAAAGAAGAAAGAAAGAAAGAAAGAAAGAAAGAAAGAAAGAAAGAAAGAAAGAAAAGAAAGAAAGAAAGAAAGAAAGAAAGAAAGAAAGAAAGAAAGAAAGAGAAGGAAGGAAGGACGGAAAAAGAAAGAAAGGAAGGAGAAAGAAAGAAAGAAAGAAAGAAAGAAAGAAAGAAAGAAAGAAAGAAAGAAAGAAAGAAAGAAAGAAAGAAAGAAAGAAAGAAAGAAAGAAAGAAAGAAAGAAAGAAAGAAAGAAAGAAAGAAAGAAAGAAAGAAAGAAAGAAAGAAAGAAAGAAAGAAAGAAAGAAAGAAAGAAAGAAAGAAAAAGAAAAATACAGGATTTCATTGTAACTAACATGTAAAAAGCTAAATGAACCATAACATTTCATTTATTTGCTGATAAAGGCTTTTTTTTGAGAATATTACTTCATAAGCATTATGTGGTTGTGTTTCTCTTTGTTTTTCCACGCATTTCTTTAGTAAAGAGGGTTAGGTATTAGGTGACACCTGGCCATGCTCAGGAATTACTTCTAGATCTGTGTTCAGGGATTACTCCTAAAAGGCTTGGGGAGAACATGTTGGTGGTAGGAATTGAATCTGGGTTGGCTGAATGTAAGGCAAGCATCTCTGCCCTGTGCTACACACTCCCTGAATAAATTAAAAAAAAAGTGATATTAATATAACTATTTATTTAAAATATTGACTTAGAAGTATTGACCTTTTCTACCCTGTCTAAACTGTTCTGAAAAAAAGCACAGCTCATCACTTATAAGTTTAAAAAAAATAATTTGGGAGCTAGAACAATAGAACAGCAGGTAGTGTGCTTGTCTTGAACAAAGATTACCTGAATTTGATCCCCAATACCCCATATGGTCCCTGAACCCCACCAGGAATGATCCCTGAGACAAATCCAGTAGTAATCCCTGAACACAGCTAGGTGTGGCAAAAAAAAAACCTTAATTTGTCAGTGTTTAGATTAGAAATATGCATATACCTGATCTGGCATATGAATATAATTTATTTTACCGAATAAAAATACTATTAACAGAAAACCACTTCCAAAACATCAGACACAAAGTTGATAGAGATAGATAGATGATGATGATGATGAAGATAGATAGATAGATAGATAGATAGATAGATAGATAGATAGATAGATAGATAGATAGATAGATAGATAGATAGATAGATAGATAGATAGATAGATAAATAGATAGATAGATAAATTGATTGATTGATAGACACACATATATGTTTTTAATTAATTCACCATGATTTACAAAAGTGTTTATAACAGAGGTTCAAACATGGAATATTTCAACACCAATTTCACCACCAGTGTTAGCTTCCCTGCGCCAGTGTCTCAGGTTCTTTCTTATCCCAAAATCTTCCTACTTTTTCAACACATTTTTAGTTTTATTATTGCATTTGGGTTTAATGCTTATAGTCTTGTTGGCTCTGTGATTTAGAAATATTCATACACCTCACCTATACCACCCATGACCCCTGCCCCTGTTATAGCCCCTGCTCCTCTTCTTACCCCTCAATTTCTATACACATACCTTGCATTCCCTCTTCCTGTTATTCTATGTCCTGCAGAAAAGCAAGATTATTTGGCATTTTGTCTTCTTCTGACTTACTTCCCTTAACATAATCTCCCGCAGTTACATCCAAGTTGCAGCAAATTGCATTATTTCATTGTTTCTTGCAACTTCATAGTATTCCCCTGTGTACATATTCTACACCTTCATTATCTACTCATCTGTTGTTGATTCCACGGCCTAGTTATTGTGCTAAGTGCTACATTGAATAAATGTGATATATGTCATTTTGTATAAATGTTAAGACAAGTAAAGTTTTATAGGTGCTTTCTTTTTTTTTTTTTTTTTTTTTTGTGGTTTTTGGGTCACACCCGGCAGTGCTCAGGGGTTATTCCTGGCTCCAGGCTCAGAAATTGCTCCTGGCAGGCACGGGGGACCATATGGGGCGCTGGGATTCGAACCGATGACCTCCTGCATGAAAGGCAAACGCTTTACCTCCATGCTATCTCTCCGGCCCCCTATAGGTGCTTTCTTAATAATTTTCCTTTTCAAAATCTAATCTCCTTTCTCCTTCCCTTCATTTTCCTACTCAAAATACACACACACACACACACACACACACACACACACACACACAACACACCTATCTTTGCAGTAAGCAGACCTTGCCTTGCCTTTAGCTGAAGTTCCCAAAACAAGGCAGGTACCTGTGTCTGAGGCATAGAAATCTCATTCCTGTGAGCTTAATATAAAATATAAATATCTATTAACATACCACAATCACTAGCCATCATTTCTTGCTACATGTACCAAATTGTCCCATACAGATGTAATATATGCACAATGCATTCCTAATCTTACCTGAAATGAAATATTACTTGAAATGGGAATATTTCACTCTGTTTTGTAAAACTGCCATTCAGCAAGTTCTGTAACATTTTTTGACAAGCTTAGTCTTTGGGCTGGCTAATGCCAAAAAATTCATGTTTGAGTTAGAAGCACTCCTATGAGGAATAACAGTCATTTGCCTCTGCCCAAAGTCCCCAAATCAAGGAGGCAAAGAAGCACAAAGGTAATGCAATCTCTACACTGTGCTCTGAGGATGTGACCAGGGTGGGCTGGGACCTTGAAATGTTTGAACAGTCACAAAGTCACAGGTGATGGAGACATCAGAAAAGAGAACTCCAGAGTTTCAACACTAGCACTATCACTTCTGTCACCACCTTATCTGAATGATTTTTGGTTCTGGTGTTGGTTTGGTTTTTTGGTATTTTGGGTTGTATTTGTTTGTTTGTTGCGGTCACACCTGGAGGTGCTCAGGGGTTGCTCCTATCTCTGAACTCAAAAATTACTCCTGGCTCGGGGGACCATATGAAATGCTGAGGATTGAACTGCATCTGTCCTGGGTCAGATGCATACAGGGCAAATGCTCTATCTCTGTGCTGCCACTCCAGCCCTTATCTGAATGATTTTTAAACACTCTTCTTCACATTTATTTACATACTAGGTCCAGGGAGATGGTACAAGAGGTAAGGCACTTGCCTTGCTTGCAGCAAACCCCAACTTAATCCGTGGTACTATTCATAGCACAGAACCAGAGTCCACCTCTGTCTGTTATCTTGACTCTTAATGTAGGGAGAGGCCCACAATCAGTGCTGTTGCACCTGAAGGTCAGTCCTAGGAAAACAAGATCTGACTATTGTATGCTTAGGCTTGAAATGCAGCTTTGAGGCCACCAAGACTACCCCTGGTGGTACTCAAAGATAAATGAGGTACTGGATATGGAACTTGGTCTTTGCCTTGAAAGGATGAGCTATTAGAAACCCAGCCCCTAATGATAACTGTTGCATCAAATGCCAAGACATGCTAAATGAATGCTCTGAACAAGCAATATTTCTATGAATTTTTATTAAAGAAATATACTATAAAAATAGGGAAAATGTTCCCAATTTTGTATAAACTAATTTCATAACCTCTCTTTTAGGTTTGCTTGTTGTTAGTTGGTTCCATCAAACCCATGGGCATTCGAACCACCACCCTCCTTATGTCCTTATGAGAATCTTGGGAGACAATATCTAGGAAAGGGCCTTGAACAACTCTTAAGCCTTATCTCACATGTGGGATCATTGTTATCTTTTCTACTGTCAAAAAACTGCCAGCACTGCTCACTGCTATTAGCAAATCTTATTCCTTTTGCCTGGGGTTTGCCCATAGAAAGGAATGAAGTGGAATAAATATCCATTAGTTGGTAGTCAACATATATTGAAACAGCTGAAACACCAAATCTTTTTCCCCTAAAAGCAGAATGCTAGACTAATGTTATTTCAGGAGCTGGGAGGCTGGAGGGAATCAACACGGAGTGGAGGTGGGGGATGGGGAGCATGGAGATGGGAGGTAGGGTTAGGGAGATTCAGCAGGGATGGGGAAAAAATCCTTTTCTTCATCCTCAAGTATCCACTAAATTCCACTCAATCTTATCACACCTAAGAAAAAAGTCAGCAAGAAGGGTCAGCTTGAAGAAAGGACTGTTATTGGTCAGCATTAAGATGATATTGATAGAAAATGTAATGCAATATATTTTCCTCTGCCACACATTTCTGAATAATAGCAATTTGCCAACCAGCTAACCACCTCAGCATAAACACTGGAACACTCCTGCTGAGTCTTAGAAAGTCTGCTTGTCTGCAAGTGCACAATATTCAAGGAAAATCACCATAAAGCTCTGTGCCACCATTCAATGCAAACAGTCCTCAGGTCTTGCTGCGACTTGGCACACCCCACTGGACAGCTGGAGACTGGAGAAGGGCCGCTGCCAATAACATGTTACAAGGGATTTTCAAGCAATTTTCTGGAAACCAACAGTCCTGTGCTTTATTATTTTCTGAGCAGATACTGCTATGAGCTACATCTAGATATATATTATGCTGCAGTGTACTATTTATACCTGTTATGATATACAATAAAACACTCCAATACTTTCCAATCCCTTTTGTGAGCTCAAGCAAGGAAACAAATAGGAAAACAATTCGCCACAGCCTTATGTTATGCCTAATATAATTTTGGAAATCGGCTATTGCCCAAACAACATTTTATTACATGCATCAAAAAGATTTAACTTCCTGAGGGTCACATAAGTGTACTCAGAATATGCTTCAAAGGAAGACACACTTGCAGATAGATGGTTTGCTATATTTGCTATTTGTCGCACTCCTTCCCTTTCCCCCAGTATCACTTTCAGAAGAGTGCTACCGGAGACCATTAAAAAAAGGATTGCTCATTTTATGTAGCTTGAATATGTAAAATGGTTGTTATCTAAATTCTGGTGGCAAGAATGTTTGGAAGACAATGCCTAGAGATAAACGCAAGTGAGTTAAATCAGGAGGACGAGCTCTGTAGCAATTAGTTTAATGTAATATCATTTTTAATGTAAGGAAGCTACATTTTCTAATTTTCCCTAAAAGCCCTGGGTGCTGAATGGGTTATAATAAATGCATGCAATAAAAAGCAGGTACACTCATCTTATAAGCAGCCTATTAACTAGACTGCTGGAGCTGCAGAATTCAGAGCACAGTAAACAATACTTTTTCTGTTAGAATAATGATGCAGAGTTTACTCTTTTCTACCATACAGCACTTGGGGACCACATCCATTTACCAAAATAATACCAAATTAGTACTGTAAATATTGAAATCAGACCTTTTGGGCTAACCAGTGGCCTAATTTTCTCTTCAATCTGCTCTTAATCTCAATTCATCAATAACACAACCTTATTATTGGACTTTGACAGCAAGCTAAGGCTTTTGATAAATTATACATCTCAAGCCAGATTTAAAATCTGAAGCTCAAGTGCTAATTATCTGTACAGGCCTAGTTAATAACGAGATTTCTTGTTAAGTATCTGATCACAGCATGGGCATCATTTGTCAAGATCCTCAAGTCTACCTTAGAGACTGGCTTCTCAAATCCTTCCTTGCCTACCATATGTAAAATTGGGATCTTTGTTTCTATAATAACCTTTTATTAGGAAGCTGACATAATGATTAAGTTCACTGTAGACACACACAATGAATTAGACAATTACCCTTGCTGCTTTAAGCCACTCAGACTCCTAGCAAGACAAAATAATTAATATTGAATTTTAATTTGATGTGTTCCACATTTAAACCCCAATTTGCAAAGTACACCTGGAAAGCTGCCGCTGTTTCCTTGCAGTTTGTGCTGATGAAATAGAGGCCCCTGCCGCTTAGATGTAAATGTGCAGAAGGCACGATGCGCCGCGATCACTTCTCAGTGGAGCACAGAATTTTCTAGCATTAATGGGAAAGGTAATTACCTAGGTCTAACTTTATAGCCTTTTCTCTAATGAAACTATAATCTCCCAGGCCTATACACTTTAAGCATTTGCATGATTTTAATGATTTCCATGCCATAACTGTTGGTATACCCAGTCATTTTAAGTTGAACTATGTGAAGAAAAAAAAAGAAGGTATTAATTATATTTCCAGGGTTTTTTTTCCATTGGCACAAAAGAAAGCTGAGTCAGAGAGAAGTAGCATGATCAAAGCAAGCAAGGGCAGCATTTCTCAGCTGATGCTCCAAATGATGATTCTTGGGTCTGTTCATCCATTTCTTCTTGCTTTCCCTAACCTTCAAGCCTCACCCAGATTGTATGATCATGGGGCAACAACTGCTCTAGTTCTTATGGCTTTGCTTTTCTAGAATGGATCAAACATGCTAAAACCATAAACTATTTTCATCATCTTTTCACATTCCTAGCAAGAATTCACCTTCCTAATCAGGGACATCTCCGCCTCATGGAAGGCATTGAGGAATTTCTGTGTTTCTTCCCCATCAACTGTGTTTCACCCCCATCAACAGCTTATGGAACTCCTGGTGGGTTGACCAAATCTAGAGTAGGTGTCATCTCTTCTCATCTTGGATTTCATTATCTGGTCTTTTGTTTATAAGAATGACTGCCTTCATGTCCTGCCACATGCTGGAAAGCACCCAGAGATAGCTTTAATACCGGTCATAGAAGAGTGATAAGCAGGATAAGAGTGATAATCATTTTACTTGTCAGCTCTAGTAGGGACAGGACAAGTTTCCTCCTATGTCTTGCCATGGCACATGAACCCAAGCTCTGACTTGTTCTGCCCTCAGTGCCCAATGAAAGGCACTTCCTCTCACAGTACATCCCTTTTACCAGTTCCCTGTCATGCCACAGCCACTACAAAGTCCTGAACTTAAATTTGGTTCTTTGTTAAGATGGAGATGGATAAACAACACATTGATTACTTACAATATTGTTTAGTCACTTAGACACAAATTTCTAGAAGTCACTAACTGCAAATGAGATCTATGTAAGAAAATGTAAAAATAATCATCACTTTCTAAGCTATCCTAGGCTCTATCCTAAGGGAAAAAAAAGAGCAAAAGCCCAAGACTCTCAAATCTATCAATATAATTATTCAAACTCTAGGTCTCCTTAAAAGTTTCTTTTGATTATTGCCACTAAGCCTTTAAATCAAATTAGTTAGTAATACTTTCTCACTAGACCATCTCTTACTTTAAACAAGGTGTGAACAGAGACTCTGCAAGTTACAAACAAAGTTAACTTGAACAAATGAGGTAATCTCTTTAAGTTTCAATTTTATCCAAAGTAAAATTAGGCTGACAAGGACCACTTTCCTAAATAGTTTTGGTGATTAAATCAGGTACTATTTTTCATACTCTTGGAACAGTTGTTGACACTAGTAAAGGTGAAATAAATATTTAGTGCAATTAATAAATTTTTGATACTGCTGTTATTTTTAGATGTTACAAACATTATTTAGTAGATATTAAATATAGCATATTTGCTTTAGAAGATCTGGCTACCACACAATTTAATAAAAGAATCTTTGACTCCTCTTGAGAATCTCATTTCTAGAAAAAAAAATCTACCGTCAAATATACTCTCTTACTTATGCAAGATTTTCAAAGTTATAAGACCAGATAAATATAATTTATGATTATTTGAAACACATACTCTATATCTAAGTTAAAAGTTAAAAGGGAAATATATTCCTTTTATCTGGTAAAAATCACAAAGTACACAACCTATCAGCTAACAACCTTTAAATGGTCAGTACCATAGTATCGACTAAATGTACATTGTCCTTCAACAAATTTCTGGAAATGTTTTGTGTTGCAAAACAAAGACTATGTTCATTTAAAGAACAACTTCCTTATGCTTCCTTCTCTGAATCATTGGCAACTAATAGAGTTGGACTACTTTTGGAAACTGGAGAGATAGCACAGAGGGTAAGGCTCTTACCTTGAATGTGGCCAATCCAGGTTTGACCCCCAGCATCTCATTTGGTTCCCTAAGCTCACAAAGAGATATTACCAGTCAGAAGAAAACCCTGAAAACCACTGGATGTGGCCCAAAAACAAAATAAAAAAGAATTGTACTATTTTTCACATAAATGGAATCATAATAGTTATACTTCTGTTGAACAATCAAAATGAACTGGCTTGTTTCACTTAGTGTAACATCTGCAAAATTCATCTGTATTTGACAGTAGTTTTTAATATTTTTATGTGGATTTTGCTAGACCATGGATTATTCAGGGTCTACTCATCAAATATTGATCCCAGTGGTACTGGGAATCAGGGAATAAACCTGAGCCTCCTGTATGTGATGCAGCTGCAGTCCCCATTGAATTCTCTTCTTTTTGTTTATTTTTGAGTCATACCTGGCTATGCTCAAGGTGATGCTATGGAGTTACACTTCGCTCTGCATTCAGGAATCACTCCTGGCAGGCTCTGGGGGCCATCTAGGATGCCAGAGATCTAACCCTGGTCAATTACATGCAAAGCAAGTGCCCTACCCACTATGCTATTGTCTAGCCTGCCTCTTATTTTTTTAAGACTAAATAATACTCCACTGTAGGGGCTGGTGATTGTGACTCAGTGAGAGAATATTTGCCTTGCATTTGTAAGACACTGGTTTGATACCTGGCCTCCTATATACATACATATACACACATACACATAAATATTTTTATTATATCCTACATTTTTTGTCCATATATCTGCCAGAGAACATTTAAGCTACTTTTACTTCTTAGCTATTGTGGTTGATGCTGCAAAGCACATTGGTGGACAAAATGACTTTATTGTTTTAGATTTCTGAGATGGTAATCCTAGTGCTATCTTTTAGGGAATCCTCATAAACATGAGTTTGCTCCATATGGACTATACCATGTCACATCCCAAAATTTTTCTAATAATTATTTTCTATGTGTCTTATCATTTTATATGTCTTAAAATAAGTAAGTGGGAAGCCTCCAACTTTTATTTCACAAAGTTGTTTCACTGAAATGCATCACATTTTAATGACACCATCACTGTGACTAGGCAGCCAGTAGAAGCTGGAAGAGCTAAAAGTCTGATTCTCCCCACTGTATCCACCTATTAAAGGAGGCCCTGCTGCTTGCCTTGATTTCAGCGGAGTGGTGCTAATTTCTGGCCTCTAGACCTGTGAGAGAATCAATTTCTGTGGCTGGAAATTGTTACAGTGACTGTATTAATTAATGCAGATTGAATGCTGGTGTGTTATATGGATGTTAAAAATGAACTAGCTCAGGGCGGAGAGATAGCACAGCAGTGTTTGCCTTGCAAGTAGCCGATCCAGGACCTAAGGTGGTTGGTTCGAATCCCAGCATCCCATATAGTCCCCCGTGCCTGCCAGAATCTATTTCTGAGCAGATAGCCAGACCAGGAGTAACCCCTGAGCATCGCCGGTTATGGCCCCCCCCCCAAAAATGAACTAGCTTTCCACTGGTTTGGACAAAGAATCTTTGATGGTAAAATGAAATAAGTAGTTCAATCCCAACATGCACAGAGAAGAAAAGCTAAGCAGCAAATCTCAAAAGAAGAGGAGATTTTACAGCAAGGTCAAAGGGTAATTGTATAAAGCACAGCCACAAGGGAACAAGATGAAGGCAGCTTCCCTGAATCAGGAAGATGAGGAAAGAGTATTGTCA
This sequence comes from Suncus etruscus, assembly GCF_024139225.1. Taxonomy (NCBI): domain Eukaryota; kingdom Metazoa; phylum Chordata; class Mammalia; order Eulipotyphla; family Soricidae; genus Suncus; species Suncus etruscus. Next base: position 91,171,308 of record NC_064852.1, read on the forward strand.
CAGATGGTAGCTTTAGGGAAAGATAGCTCTAGAAACTTAACATCTTAACCAGTGGATCTAGGGTGTATTAATTTTGTATTAATTATTTTTATCTATTATGGTTGGTGTAGCTACTATAGTGTTAAAGCTTACTGTACCAATATACAAAATGACTATAGTCAACCATAACCTAGTGCCAACAACCCTCTATCACTTTCTCAATATCTCTTCTATGTCTGTTTTTTTTCCCCACATACACTCACACATCTCTCACTGCTTGGTAATTGGTTCTTTATTCCAGTGCTATGGATCTGTTTTTGTCCTGTACTGTCTAGTCTCTTGGTTTGTTTCTCTATATCTGGACTGAATCTTTAAGATGTTAGGATATGGAGATGTAAGGATGACTTTCTACTCTTATTCAATTCAAATTCCTTAGTATATCAGAGGCATTCAAATTTTAGAAACCATAAGATTAGGATATGGGGGGCCGGAGCAGTGACACAAACGGTAAGACATCTGCCTTGCCTGTGCTAGCCTAGGACGGACTGTGGTTCAATTTCCCAGCATCCCATGTGGTCCCCCAAGCCAGGAGCAACCCCTGAGCATCACTGGGTGTGGCCCAAAAACAAACAAACAAAAAACCAAACAAAAAAATTTTTAAAAGATTAGAATATGGGATATATCAACTTAAATGTCACTGACATAACAATACATTTTCCCACATATGTGTGACCAAAAATTCATATCCTGGGCCCTAGGAATAGAACACCTGCCTTGCAGGCATGAGGCAAGGCTTCATTCTCAGGCACCACCCCACATTCTGAATGCAGGCAAGATGTGTAAAACATCACAGTTGAGTTATACAATCTCGCACAGTTACCCCCAAATAAAAGTATAAGACTCCCCAACCCCACAAGTGTGTAACTAAGTGCGTGAGCAACACAGCCAAGTGTGTGTGTGTGTCATCTAGTCCACAGAATAGCAACAGACCAGGAAGGAAAGAGGAGAAAGAAGATGGTAAATTCAAACTTCCTAGACCTTCAAGTTTATACAATTTGAGCATCTTTTATTTCCCTTTTTCTCAGGCCTCACCCAGAGGTGGTGCTGGGAACCAATCTGGTCCTTTAGCATGCAAAGCATGAGCTCAGCACCATCAAGTTAAAAAGTTGTTGATAATTTAAGTTCAATCATACATTGTTTCAACACCCGTTCTTTCACAAGTGTTCATTTCCTAATCTTACCATACATACTGTATTACCCCAATAGCAGCCATAAAAGGAGGTTCACCCTTTAAGAAAGACCTTAACCAACTGTCCTTGGCTGGAAGTTTGGCTGGGTGTATAAAACCCCACCCAAAGTGAGGCTTGAGGTGTGGGAGTTGTGAGGTGGCAGTTGTGAGAGGCAGTTTGTGAAGCAGTAGACTGGTGAACAGTTTCTACTCCTGGCTGTAGCTTGCTCTGTGATTTCTACAGACTTCAGCTGTATTTTCCTGGACTATTTATCCTTTTGCCTTGATTACCTTTTGCTTGTACCTGGCCCTCAATCTGACCTTACCTTTGTCGCAAACCCAGATCTCTCTCTCTCCCTTTTTTTCTCTCTGGCCTAGGGGTTTGTCAAAAAGCCCCTGGCCTCTGTACTGCCCCTATATATTAAAATAGGCTTAAATAAACATTTTGGCAGAGTCTTGCCTGCTCAGCTTTTGAACAGATTGAAGGCTCTATAGACTCTAAACCTGTCACAAATTTACCCAGTTTCCCTATGTCCCACAACCTACACCCCAGCCTCTATAGCAGACACTTTTCTTCTCTCTCTTTCTTTCTCTCTCTTTCTCTCTCTCTCCCTTTAAAACACTGCAATATTTTTGCTAAAGGTATCATTCATACTATTTTATCTCCTTTAAACACCCAGTTTTTGTCCAGATTGATCATTCCTAACTATTATTGTCATATGGTCCTTTCTCTCCCCTAATTGTACTTCCCCACTTTTGTTGCAAGCTTCCTACCATGGACTGCTCCTCCTGATCCTCACCTCTATTGTCTTTGGGTATTATTATCATACTATATTTTTAATATTCCACAAATAAGTGCAATTATTCTATCTATGTCCCTATCTCTCCGATTCATTTGCTCAGAATAATATTCTCCATATCCATCCATGTATAAGCAAATTTCATAAGTTCATTTTTCCTAATAACTGCATAGTATTATATTATGTAGATGTACCATAGTTTCTATACCAACTTGTAAGTTCTCAGATATTGTTTCCAGATTCTGGCTGTTGTGAATAGGGCTAGAATGAACATAATAGGTAATCATTTTCTGCATTATGTTTTTGAGCCCCTAGAGTATATATTCTCAGGAATGGTATTACTGGGATATACAGAAGCTCAGTTTCTAAGTTTTTGAGGAATGTCCATATTGTTTTCCAAAAACGCTAGACCAGTCTACAATCCCAATAATAGTGAATAAGAATCCTTTTCTCCCCACATCCACACCTGTAGTGGTTGTTCTTATTCTTCTTGATGTATGCCAGTCTCTGGGTATAAGATGATATCTCATTTAGTTTTGATTTTCATTCCCTGATGATTAATGATATGGAGCTTTTTTTCATGTGCCTTTTGACCATCTATATTTCTTCTTTGAGAAAACTTCTGTTCATCTCTTCTCCCCATTTTTGGATGGGGTTAGATTTTTTTCTTGTTAAGCTGTTCCTTATATATCTTAGATATTATCCCTTATCAAATAAGTATTTGGTCAATAATTTCTCCCATCCCATGGATAGTCTTTATGTTCTGATCTTTGTTTCCTTTTAGGTGCAGAAGCCTCTTAATTTAATGTAGTCTCACTTATTTATCTTTGCTTCCACTTGTTCTGTCAGTGGTGTTTTATCCTTGAAGATACTTTTATCTTCAGTGTCATGAAGATTTCTGCCTATATTTTCCTCTATATATCTTATGGCTTCAGATCTGATATCAAGGTTTTTTTTTTATTTTTATTGTGATCATAATGGCTTCATATCTTTCACAGTAGTATTTTAGGTACATATTAACATTGAATCAGGGGAATGCCCATCACCAAGTTTGTCTTCCCCCCATCCCAGTTCCCTTTCTGCAACCCATATACCCCACCATCACCCCCCAGGCTGCTAAAGTAGGTGGACCCCTCTTTGTCTAGCTTACTATTAGTGGTCACATATCTGTTTGGTCCTGGTACCCTCCCTTGTTTCCCCCTCTATTTAAGAGGCGGAGCTAGATAAATCGAGTTATGTGGTTTCGTTTGAAGAAAAGAAAAGCAACAGAATGGGGTACAAAATAAGAAAAAATAAAAAATAAATAAAAAAAGAAGTCAAATACTTTGAAAATGGGTGAAGACCTTCTAGAGGCTTTCAACCTCAGTTTGAGAGAGGACATGAAAAAGGTAATTGAAACACAGAACAATACAGAAAGAAATATAAAATTAAATATCCAGTGAGCACTACAGCAATAAAGACAAGCACCACACAATAGTCTTGGTTCTGAAATCAAATCATGCTGGAGTGCAAAAAGAAAGAGAAAAATAAGATAAAATAAAATGAAATGAAATAAAATAAAATTGGAGATATCAACTTCAATATCTACACCAAAATAAAGACATCAAAAAAATCGATCAATCAATAAATAAATGTGTGGAAAGATGATTATTTTGTGTTTTTCCCCCTGCATAGGCACAGTAAGTATTGAGGATATTATAGAGAGAATTCCCTTGGCCTAGGAGTTACAGGGTTTCTCCACCCCTGAGTATACTGTCATGGGATTAACTGTAGACTCCTTGCATGATCATTTATTCTCCCCTCAGTGCTTTTGTGGTGTATGGAATACTTCTGCTTCGTCTTGGATGGTAAAATCAGACCTCTGTATCTAGAGATCTTGGTGACTGTGCAGCTCAAGGAATGGAGCTTATGATGGAGTCTTTCTTTGTGGTTCTAGGAGTTCTGCTTCTTCATTGTCGTTTTAATCCATCTTCTGTAATTGTGATCTTGGTCATTATATTGCTCCTAGGATGGAGCCTGGGATAAAGTCTTTTGTTATGTTTCCGGAAGACCTGTTCAGTTGCAGTTGTCTCAGTCAGACCTCTGGAGTTGGAGATCCTGTTTGTTGAACAGATCGTAGACCAAAAGCTAGGCTAGAGCTTTTCGTTGCTGTTGTTGTTGGTCCCGGGATGCATACTGTCCAGTCCTGGTTGTAACAACCAGTCATCTGTATATAGCGATCTTGGCTTTTGCTCAAGTCAAAGGGTGACATGTTTTCTGATTTTGTCTTATCATTGGCTGATGAGGAAGGACAACTTGCTCTTAGATCAAGTTGTCCCCATTTCCTCATTGTCAGGTTATAAATTTAGAACTGGTGCATGTTGGCATCAGAGCAGCATTATAAATGCCCTGGAGGGGATTTGGTTCCTGAAGCTGTTGTGGAGAGCACTGTCATTTCTATGTCTGGGATCCAGGAGTCAAGGCTGGACAGTCGGTGTCTAGTTACCTGGAGTCTAAGTTGGTTCCACATGACATACGTTCAGGGTGGGAGATGTCCCTGTGTTGTAAAGAAGTATGAGTTCTTATCCCTAGTAGATAAGAGCTTGTTTTTACATGTAAAATTTTCCCTATGTTTAATATGTCTTTGCAGGAAGAAGTGGTGCTACATTATATTACTGGTGAATTTTTGGGGGCAAAGAGAGAAGAAAACAGACACACACCAAAAACTAAAAATATATATGCTCACACATATCTAAAGAAAGAAAAAGTTTCTTTTTTTCTGATATCAAGGTTTTTAATCAATTTTGATTTGACCTCTGTGCAGGTGTCAGGAAGGGGTATGAATTCAGTTTCTTGCACATTGCTGGCCAGGTCTCTTAGCACCACTTGTTGAAGAGGCTTTTCTTTCTCCACTTCACATTTTTTACTCCATTATCAAAAATTAACTTATCATATACCTGGGTAGGAGAAGTCATTTTTAATTATGTCTTTCCTCCTACCTACCTACCCACTAGAGCATATGTCCATATCTTGATTCTTGTTCCAACTCTGCTCATTCATTAATTTCACAGAGTTTGGCATCTCTGCAGCATAAGCACAGTAATTCTAGCAGTCATTCCTTCACCAGAAAATTTAGATACAGAGATAACAATAAAGCATGTAAATATAAATATAAATATAACCCTATAAGCCTAAAAAAGCATCTGTAATTCAACTTTCAATTGCCACATTCTAAATATCTCTATAGTCATTTTAATACTAACCAATTCAAGGGGAAATACATTGGGAAGAGTGTCAAAGTAGAAACAGACTATATTATTTTATTTATTTATTTGGTTATTGCAACTATCAAAACCCAACTATGAGACCATATTACAATTTTTTTCATGGCTCCACAGAAAGCTGTCTCTGTTTACAGGGCTCCAGACCTGTGCAGAGATGCTGCCTTCTCTCCAGTAACATGATTGTCAAGCCCTTATCCTTGGTTATGAAAATCTGATGTATGTTGTCCTTCTGAACTCAGTCCCCATCTTTATTTGAAATCAGTAAGCCATGGAAACAGAAAATGAAGACTGCACAGAATAAACATCAGATCTTCCTTTGCACAGGATTTCTCAAAATAATCACCAAGTTTCAATGGAAATGAAATGCATTGGCCAAGAACACAGCATGTGTAAGCCAGATGTATTACAGATAATCAGTAAGCACAGACCATAAAACTTCAAAAATCAAGTAATTTACTTTGATAAATTTTGTTTCATCACCTATCAAACAAGAAAGTCAGCATGTCCTTAAGAAATGAGCTTTGCCCACAGGGAGACCAGGAGAACTCAATGTGGCTGCTTTCAAAGTGCCTGGTGTATTTAGGTTAGTTACAATGCACAACAGGTGATATTAAAGTACATACTTCCAGTTATTTCTGAGTACATGTCTTCTGCTTCATAACACACTTTTATATATTGTATTCTAACTGAGAAAAATGGCAGAAACACATGTTACATAGCAACATATCCACTTCCTCACTGCAAGTTCAATAGCCTCAGTGGTCAGCACCACTGTTCCACAAAGTTCACTAATGATGATTTTCTGGTACCCAGGTACCCAGCTAAGTTCCAGTAGAGAGGCTGTCCAAAATGTGAATATCGCCTAACACATTATTCCTGGTCCAAGTCCTACCCAGTGGCTTTCAAATATCCCCACCCAGAAGAGCAGGTTCATAATCCCAGCCCCCAGGTAGAAAACCCAGCCAAACTCTAAGTATATCTTATTGTAATTAGTCTCCCAGAGGCTAAAAGACATGGCATTAAAATCTGTGTTAAGGTTACAGAGCTACAGACATGTGGAAAAGTTCAGTGTCCTTATCTTAACACTTACTCTAGAACTATCCAGATACATAAAAAGATTTAATTAATTTTGATCTTTTATTAGCTGGGTGAAAGTAAAGACAAAACAAAAATATGCTTTTTAATTTATAGAAAGAAAAAAGGAAGAATTTCAATTCAACTACTCAGATTCAATTATTAAGATTATTCATGTCTTATGAAGCTACTGAAAGGATAACCACTATTAGGTTATTTTGTCTTCAGTTATATTTTCATTGGGCTTCTTTTTTGGTTCAATTTCTGTTTTGGAACTATACCAAAAAGATCAAGTTAATACTCTCTACAAGGATGGAATCAGCCACATGCAAGCCAAGCACCTTACCCTTTTTTTTCACTTTCTGGCCCTTTTATTATTATTGTTATTGTTTAAGTTACATGGTTACAGTTGTGTCAACTTTCATGTAATGTTTACATACTAAGTTAGAACTCCTCACCACCACCAAACTATCACGACCCTCCACCACTTCCCCAGTGCCACCTCTAGTCTACTCCCCACTCTTATTGTTTCTTGGTCATTTGTATTTTATAATTGAAGGCTAGTGATAATCAACCTCAGCTGCTGGATCTAATCCTTGAACATCCACATCATGGAATCCTTTATCCCACAAGCAGATTTAAAACACTAAGCTTCAAATGCCTGAGAAATTCTAGACAGACACATGTACATTAAGGTTCAAATGTCTAAGTTAGGAAACTTTTCTGTATAGGAAAAATCTATACAGGATTAAGAGCCTATCGTAATAATTGATTCTATCACCGCAAACTCCCTATCTGTGCAGATCCTATCTCCATAGCCTACTAGAACTAAGCCGGGCCCATCAATTTCCTATTTCACTAGCAAAAAAAAAAAAAAACATAGTGTATGGCCAGGCATAAGGCCAAACTTGGAAGTCTCACCTGAACACAGCAGTCTAGGTCCCTGACCAAATGCATAGAGCAGAGGCATCCATCACCTACCCAAGTTACCGCGCAACCTAGAGATGCTTTCTAGTTCATTGTGTGAACAAGATCAAACTTTCATTTTGTTAGAATCATTCCACCTGAGAAATTATGTTATAGAAAATTAGTTTATACTAAATAATAAACCTTATTAAAATTAATTTCATTTCCTCACCCATTTCTAGATTTTCCCATTTCAAAGTTTTTAGAAATTTTGCCAAAATTTCCTTAAAAGTATAAAAATCAGGCCAGAGTGACAGTTGAGGGTTAACGTGCTTGCCTTGCATGTGGCAGGCCCTCTTAGATCACATGTACTACCTAGAACCCACCTTTGAGTACAAAGGCAGGAGTAGACCCCAAGCACGACCAGGCACCACCTCCCATAAAAAAAAATCACTAGAAATAATGATTTAGATGTAGATATGTAAAGGGTTATCAATATTGTTAATAATAAAACATTTAACTATAAATAATAGGGACTGGAAAGATATAAAGGAGATAGGGCATTTGCCTTGCATGCAGAAGGTTGGTGGTTCAAATCTCAGTATCCCATATGGTCTCCGGAGCCTGCCAGGAGCGATTTCTGAGTGTAGAGTCAGGAGTAACCCCTGAGTACTGCCAGTGTGACCCAAAAAAACAAACAAATATAATGAAAATCAGTTACCTTCTTTTCAAGCTCTGTTTTCAAGAATAAAGGGAAAGGAAATATATTTCTGCTAAAGAAATGCCTAACCTGAAGAAAAAAAAGCATTCTTTTTACTTGTTAGCAATCCAAACCCCAAAAATGGCAGAAAAAAAATATTCCCATTTACAACAGTCCAAAGGCAATGTCTCTCCTTCTATTTTTACCCCCTCCATAGAAGTTTATCGGACTTTCCAATATTAGTTGAAACACTGGCAGAGTTGTGATTCCTGGGTTATAACCAATGGGTTTGGAAACTCTAATTTGGCTTGTCTTCAGTGATTCTGGTCATGTCCTATATTAGCTGTGTGTTTCCCTGTGGTAAATGACCCAGGATAAGTGAACCCAGTTAGAGCAGCCTAAATTCTAAAAGACACCTGGAACATGTCAGCAATTTGAAACTTGGAGTATTTTTTTACCCCGGAATTAGCTCAAATACCCCCCTTTAACCCATAATGCAATGTGGTTTCCCAAACCAAAGTAGTCATTTCTCCTGGGATTTACCCTATTTTCCGGCGTATAAGACGACTTTTGAAACAAAAGAAAAAAAAGTCAACCGAAAATCGGGGGTCGTCATATTTGCTGAGTATATCCCGAAAAATGTTTCAATATGCCACAAAACGAATTTTCCAACTCGATCCTGCACCAATCACTGCCAATCCAAGCAGGCTTTTTATGCATGCAAATTAGACAATGTTCTGGACCCAAATCTACACTGTAAAAAGTCTGCTCAGATTGGCCAGAGTCAGAGAGGAAGTCTATTACAGTATAATCTTTGAACCTTTGCTTGTTGTGATTGGCTCACTGTGGTACATGAGCACAGGAACACATGCAGCACATGCAGCACAGGAACATTCTGTCTCATACAGCGAATATAGGCCTAAACCTATGTTTTAGCTGCAAAATTAGGGGGTCGTCTTATACGCCGGTAAATACGGTAATAGCAATACAAATTCTCGATCATTCCTATACCTACTCTAAACCTGCTTAATCAGAAGCCATGGATATGATCTAAAACAGAATGATAAGTATTTTTTTGTGCCAAATCTCCAAACCTCTGCCATCAAAATAAAATAGTTACCACAAGCACTTCTAGTACCCAGACTTTGTTTTCTAAGATGATGTCATCTTCCAATAAAATAAACAAGGACTGGGGCTAGAGTGGTGACGCAGGCGATAGGGCATTTGCCTTGCGTGTGCTAACCTAGGACAGACCAAGGTTCGATCTCCCAGCGTTCCAAGTGGTCCCCCAAGCCAGGAGCAATTTCTAGCAAATAGCCAAGAGTAACCCCTGACCGTCACTGGGTGTGACCCAAAAACCAATAATAATAATAATAATAATAATAATAATAGTAATAAATAAATAAACCAGGGCATCTTGAACAATTCCCTGATTATAAGAACAGAACACAGAGCCTATGAGTGCAGAGGATCCTGCTGTCTCAGAAAAGACAGAAGCACCGAGGGGCAGAACTGGGGGAGAACATAGGAGAAAAAGAGGAGAGGGATATTCTACAAAGTTATGGCTTATGATTAGGGCAGAGTGACAAATTAATGGACCCCCTAACAGCCGAACCTAGAATCATTTTCACCCCGAAAAAATTAAAAAGTGTTTGACTATATAATAAAGAAGTGTTAACTAAAATATATATGTGTGTACATATAGGAATTCATAATGGCTAAAAATGTAAATTATTAAATAAATATGACATTATAGATAAATCATCTGATCATCAGTACAGAATAATTCAAAATAATTTAGTAGCTCTAAGCCTTCAAGGAAGAGGAACATTATTTCCTACTCCTTAAGTATTGACTATGTGTGGTAACTTTCTCCTGAAGAGGACAAGAGAAGCAAAGAGAGAAAAAGGTAACTAACTTTATAATGAAAAAATCCAATAAACCTTCATCAGTCAGTGAGAGGCAAGAAGTAGTAGAGCTCATAACTTGAATGAATGACACTCAGGCTACTCAGGGTTGTGCACATGCACTTGCACTCACACACACACACACACATATACACACTATATCTATACATCTATATATGTGTATATATATGTATAAGCCAAGGTCAACAACACCTGGAAAGAGTCATAAGGATAGCTCATTACGTTTTAAATAAGGGCATAACTACACTTAAATTTAAATAAAGATTTCAAAGCCAGAGCAATAGCATGGTGGGAAGGCTATTTGTTTTGCACATGGCCAACCAGGGTTCAATCCCTGACATCTCAGATGGTCCCCGAAGCCTGCCAAGAGTGATTTCCTGCAGAGCAGGAATAACCTCCTGAGCGCCACCAGGTGTGGCCAAAAAATAAAAGAAAAGAAAGAAAAAAGAAAGATTTTAGTTATCTTTGTTTTGGAGAAGTTATAGGAAACTTTCTTATACTTTTCTGCAGTTTCAAAATTTATTACATTTCTATTAGCAAAACCTCATGAAACACTGTGGGTATATTCTGCACATTTAATTTGTTGGCCATCTCAGAATCCTTCAAAACAAATGCACTCCCTTCCCAATTTGGAGGAGAGAAAACTGAGCAATAGAAAGTTGAAGTGAGCTGCTCGAATCACACAGTTAAGAAATGGAGCAGTGGGCCGGAAGAGATAGCACAGCGGCGTTTGCCTTGCAAGCAGCCGATCCAGGACCAAAGGTGGTTGGTTCGAATTCTGGTGTCCCATATGGTCCCCCGTGCCTGCCAGGAGCTATTTCTGAGCAGACAGCCAGGAGTAACCCCTGAGCACCACCAGGTGTGGCCCAAAAACCAAAACCAAAAAAAAAAAAAAGAAATGGAGCAGCCTAGGAGCCCTCCATTCAGCTCCCTATAATGAATGTACATTTCTTTCTAGTGGAAGACAAATACTTTTAAATATACATATTTGTGTGTATATGAATCTATATGTGTATATGTACATATAATTTGCCATAGAAATTCAAAGGAAAAAGACAGGCATTTTACCCTCTGGAAACCAGGGGAGCACTGAGAAATGGAAGCCCAGAATTCAAACATGCACTCAGTGAAGGGGAGTATGTCAGGGTGGAAGAGCAGTAGTAGCTAATACCATCAGCAGCTGCCTTGTCTTTATGCCTTGTCTCCTATTTTCTGCAGTGTCTTTGGCTTTTATCCTATAATAGGTCTTATTTTGCCTGAAAATCTTTTCAAAAGTTTCCAGAGCTGGAAGGGATCAGCTAAGATGTTCTCCCATTCAACATAAAAGTTCTTTCCAATGGTCTCAATAGAAATTTCAACTCTGGCCCTAAAGATCTAATTGTATTTTTCAAAACTATAATTGATAGAAAACTCTTCTATTTTGTAGGTCTTTACAATGTTTGCCCCAACCCTGAGAAGAATGTGACAGCTTCAGCTCCAGGATTCTTGTTACCAGACTCAAATGATCATTTCTTTCACAGGTAAAAAGATGCATTTTGGGACTGAAGCATTAGTATAGTGGGTATTCAACTTGTACATGGCTGGCCTGGGTTTGATGGTCCCCTGAACCTGCAAGAAATAATCCTTGAGCATCACTGGGTATGATCCAAAAACAAATGAAAAAAAAACCGCATTTTCTTTAGTTGTTATCTGTTGCCACTACATGCACTTCTCGCCACCAGCTATTCTCTAAAGAGAATGCTGTGAGTTCTGTTAAAATGATTGCAGAGACTCCAACAAGCTCATCAGCAGAGAAGGGAGAATTAACGCCCACAAAACTGGGCTCTGTCTCCAACCACAGGGTGCCTTGGGGGCCACCTCACACTTCAATCCATTTAGAAAGCATCCACCCAAATTCCTGAATCTTTTGCATTTTCATACCAAAAGCACAGTAATAGTAGAAAAGATGGATTGTAGTGGCAAGAAAACAACTTAAGGGCCCGGAGAGATAGCACAGCGGTGTTTGCCTTGCAAGCTGCCGATCCAGGACCTAAGGTGGTTGGTTCGAATCCCGGTGTCCCATATGGTCCCCCGTGCCTGCCAGGAGCTATTTCTGAGCAGACAGCCAGGAGTAACCCCTGAGCACCGCCGGGTGTGGCCCAAAAAAACAAAACCAAAAAAAAAAAAAAAAAACCAACTTAAATTGCAAACACAAAGTAGGTAGGTTTAAAGAAGGTTAGGGTCTGGTTTCACAAAGGAAGAGTCAAGAAGTCAAACAGTTTATGCAATTTTGTGGGTTTGTGGGGTTTTTTTTTTTTTAGGAAAATGATATATGAAAAATGTATGTATAAATGTACGTATGTATGTATGTCCTCACAGCTGAGGAACATAGAGGACAGATAATGGCTCATCCTTTATACCTACAATAATTGGAGAAACCTCAATGAGGTGTTTTCAGCATGATCATGGAAGTGACTATAGGTTGAGGAGGGCACCAAGTTGACAAGGGCACCAGCGATCCTTGTCAGTCAATGTTCTTTGTAAAACTCTGCTGGACCCAATTCAAGGCAAAAGAATGCAGCTATTGTCTTCAGAAGGTTTCTGACTTTCTCCAAAGTCAGCCTTAGGTCGGACTGTTCTTTTTCTTTCTTTCTTTCTTTTTCTTTCTTCTCTTTCTTTCTCTTCTTTCTTTTTCTTTCTTTCTTTCTTTTTCTTTCTTTCTCTCTTTATTTTTCTTTCTTCCTTTCTTCTTTTTTTCTTACTCCTTCCTCCCTTCCTCCCTTCCTTCCTTCCTTCTTCTTTCTTTCTTTCTTCTATCTTTCTTCTCTTCTTCTTCTTTTTTCTTTCTTCTTTCTTTCTTCTTTCTTTCTTTCTTTCTTTCTTTCTTTCTTTCTTCCTTCCTTCCTTCCTTCCTTCCTTCCTTTTGTTGTTGTTGTTTGTTTTGGAGCCATACCCAGTGGTGCTCAGAGGTTACTCCTGGCTGCGCTCAGAAATCATTCCTGGAAGGCTCTGGGGATCATATGGAATGCCTAAAATTGAACCCAGGTCCTTCCCAGGATGGCCACATGCAAAACAAATGCCCTACTGCTATGCTATCACATTGGCCCTTGTTTTTGCTTTCTTGTCCTCAAAGGGTCCTTTCAAATTGCTTGCTTGTTTGTTGAAAGTCCTAAGAAAGAGGTACAACATTTTAAAACATTTTTGTTGACTGAGCTCAATTCGTTCTCCCTGCCTACAGACCTACCAAGTAAGGCTCTGTTTAACTCATCCCAAGGGGGGCAAGCAGAAGCAGAGCTCAGTCAGCTTATTTCCTGGACCTCTCATTCCTTCTGGGTACTCTGTCTCTGAAGCACATGGAGTTACAATGGGGCCAAGCCTAAAACACTAGAAACTTCTGTGCCAGAGTGATAGTACAGCTGGTAAGGTGTTTGCCTTACACTCAGCCAGCCAAACTTTGATTCCCAACATCCCATACAGTTCCCCAAGCCCACCAGGAATAATTCCTGAGTACATGGCCAGGAGTCACCCCTGAACACCACCAGGTCTGGCCCAAAACAAATAGGAACAAACAAAAAGTATATAAAATCTGAAAGCCCCAGAGCCTCATTTGCAGATGCTGCTCACGGGCCTCTGTGAAGCTGTCAGTATGAGCATGACCTGGGCAGGATTTTGTAAAATAGAGATTCATGGAGCACCCCAAGTAGGAGCAATTGATAGATTTCTGAAGTGGGTGGCAAAGATGTGTATCTGTGAAGGCTCTTCATAACTCTGATGCATGATTCTCCATCTTCCATCACAATGTGCCAGGCATATCAACAATGTAGCCTCCTCAGTATGAAGAAGCAGCTTGGGGGAAGTGCTGGGAATACAGTCAGCCTTGTCTGAATTCAGGATCTCTTACTAGCAAATTGTGTGGCATTGGTAAAGTTACTTAATGCCTCTGAGCCCTAATTTCTCCAGACTGTCAAATGGGTTTACAAAGCCTAAATAAAAAAAAAAAATGAATGAAGTAATGATTCGAAAGGCCTTTGCCTACTCTACATGGGTGGATATTGAGAATATCATTCTGAGTGAAGTCAGCTAGAAAGAATAAACAGAAACATAATTGGGATATAAAGATACATACATAGTCAGGGGATAAAAAATGGCCAAAGACCACAAACATGAGAACTGGTTTAAAGAAACGAGTTTAGTAATGATAGGGGATGGGGATAGGTGGGGCCCTGAGACCCTGGTGGAGAGTGTGGTGTGGAAACATGGTGTGAATAAAACCATATCACAAGCAGTATTGAAAACCACAGTGCTTCAACTTTTTAAATGACCTTGACATAAAGTGTGAACTATTATCTTGGTGAATAAGAGAGACAGTAAGTTCCTTTCATAAGGAGAAAACAATTGTGACATCCAACTATGACATTCATACTCTGGATGAATTATATCTGTGGCTGAGGGAAAAGTTTTCACCTTCAGGATCATCTGACTCTCAAGTGAATCTTAAACTATTATTGGGTCTGTTTGGGGAGCTACTGCCACTACTGGGAGCTCCAGCAAAAAAACATATTTTGCCCCTGTCTACTATTTTGTATCTTAGAAATACTTTGAGGATTTTACCTCCTTTATAGAAAAAGTGGGTCCAGAATTAGTGATCTGATGCAGAACATAGTGTGTGAAGGAAGTTTCTGGGTTTTTCCTCGGCAGAAAGCAGTTTCCATAGCCAAACAACAACACACTGGACAGAGAACCCTAATAAAGGCTATGAACCTTTTGCCTCTCCACTCCATCCAGCCTTCATGGATATATAGTTTTTACCTCAACAATATCTCTCAAGGTATTAATTCCTCTCTTTCTTTAATCATCCTGTTCCTTTTTTCCTGACTCTGAATCTTTTCCTGAACACTCCATTCCTCTCCATCCAGCCCCAACTCCAGAGACAGAGATTGGTGGCTCGGTCATTTCCTGAACTGTGGCACAGCTATGTGCTGTCCTCAAACAGCCTCTGGGACAGCAAGAGCAAGTAAAAGCATTAGTTCTAGGCCTTCTGACTCCTCCACCATTTGAGCCAAGGCCACAGTCCAGAAATGGCCTGACTTAGAAGTCTCAGAAATAAAGAAATTACTATGACACCAGGAATCTTCAGCAATAATGATCAAAACAGGTTTGAATTTATCACATATTAGACCCTGTGCTCTGTACTTATAGTGATAATGAGTATGTTTTTATGAACTTCTTTTATGTAGTGCATGCTATTAATTGTTCCATCTTATATTTAAGGTGTAAAAAAGCAGATATAGAGCAGTGTCAGAAAGCCATTGCTGTGTATGTCAGCCTCCTGTTTTTTCACTTGAATGTCATTGGAACCCAGTCAGGTCCTACAGTATTCTGGTGACTGTCTTTTTGTTCCCACTGCAGAGCTGAATAATTGCATCAGTAAGGCACTTCAGATCGGTGAACCTAAAAGAGTTTTTTGTTATCCTTTTTACAAAGTCTTCCAGTCCCCTCTTTGGAACTACACTACCAACATTTCAGTTCTGGCTTCTTGTCAGGTAGATGACCTTGAACAAGGTATTTCACTTACGTGGTCTCTGACTGCCTCAACTATAATTATGGGACAATAATAGATTCTGCAACACAGGATTACTATGAGGTTGGAGTTCACACACCTTTTCCTCTTTCTCAAAGTCTGGCTTGAAAACTGTAGCACCTCACATCTCCAGGGAGCCTGACAGCAGCATAGATTCAAAGCAGATTCTGACTATCAAGTCAAAAACTCTGGAACAAAGACCCGAGCATCTGTGCTTTAACGAGATGGCCAATAAGTCTGAGAACCATGGAACTGTCAGTTGTCCATAGTTTTATTGGTTTGTCCTGAAGATTTACCATCAACTCAAACTCTAAAATAGGAGGATTGAAACTAAAGAAATAATACAGTGGGTAGAGTGCTTGCCTTGCACAATGCCAAGCTCAGCACCCCGAATGACCACTCTGAGCCTTACCAGGAGTGATCCCTTACAAAAGAACCAGGAATAAGCCCTGAGCACCATTGAGTATGGCCCAAATTCTAAAACAATATTAATTAAAAATAAAGCACAAGAATCAATGTTCAACTTTTGTGTCCACCTAGTAGTGCCATGCACTCACCAGGCAGTGTGTATACATTACTATCTGAAAATGAAGTTTCTACAAATGAGTTTGATTGTTTTTCTGGACACTGCTGTAAAGTAGAGGAGGTATGGTTTAGCCTCAGTCAGTCCTTAGGTTCCTTGGAATTATTTGCAAATATTTGTGTGCAACATGATGCATTTTATATCCCTCTGTAGCTGCTCCAAAATTTCCATCACATTTTCAAAGCGTCCCTGATAATTTAAATCTACAAATCCAGAACACAGGCCACCATGAGGTAAGGTAAGAACTCGAAGTGCCATCACAGCGCCTGGTGCATGATGGATGGAGCCATACTGTGCCAGGGAGCAGAACAGCAGCTGAAATACAAAGATGGCCTCTTCCGTTCTGTTCTTTTCTTTCTCTGCCTCCGCCACAGCTGTCTCTGCCCTCCGCCAGGCTTAGCGTTCTCCCTGAAACACTGCTTCTCTTCCTCCAGCTGCTAAAGAAAGTGGGGAAGACAACTCTGCATCCCATCATAGAGAGAGCTGTTTAATTTGAGATGAGTGTTACATTACTCATTGCTCAGGGCCCCCTTTGATCCACTACCATTTGCTTCTTTTATCCCCATGTAGTGCATACATTAGTGCCCTGAATGCTTCGTGGGTGTGTTGTCTTTTAAATGCTGTCAGAGATTATTTACTTGGGAGAGCAGATGGATATCTTATTTAATGTCAAAATAATTTCTATTTGATTGGCCTGATTATTTATGCTTTCAGCGTTTTTACGTTTATATCAAAAGCACATTGCTAAAATTGTATTTTGGCTCTTAAAGTAAACAGGATGTGACAATCCTTTTTTTTTAACCTCATTTTTTCTGTTTGAGGAATTAGTTTATTAAAAATTGTTAGAAGATAACAGAACCAAGTGGGAATGGTCACAGGAGTGGAGGCCCAGCTGCATGCGTTTTAGTGGGAAACAATGCTTCCAAGGAGGGGCAGTGTCAGCACAGATGGGAACAGGCTGCAGCCCAGCTCCAGATCCCAGCTCTTCTGCTTGCTAGTTGAACAAACCTTAGATCCATACATCATCCACTAAGTGCCTCAATTTCCCACTTCACAAAAATGGAGGGATTGAGATTGTTGAGCATTCATGAAGAAAGTTCACATTTCCTAGTATATGTTACATGCTATTTCAGTGATGTTAGCGTTTCAATAAACTTAAGTTTTACAGTGACTTTCTAAGATTAAGATGGAAGTCAAGCAAGTTCTATTAGTTCACAAGAGATGTAAAGACCTGGAAAATCTCCATGACTTGCCATCTTACAACTTCTCTGGCCCCATCCCATGATCCTATTTCATGAAACTGAGAGCTCTATAAATTCCAGAGCCTGCCCTAATTGCAACACTCACTCTTGTTTCTTAGTTGAATTTATCTCACAAGAGTTGGGAGGGAAGATGACTTGGAAATCATATGCTCCTTTGTTTCTCTTCCCAGAGAACCATTAGTTAATCTACTGGCAAGAGTTTCTCCAGAAAAAAACCTTTATTTCATTTCATCTGGCAGGCTACATGTTAGATCTCTAGTTTACCCAAAAAGTGGCTTCATGCTAGTTTATCAAACAGAGAAAATCTCTCTGGTACTCAACTACTTGGGAAATGCCCCTGGGGTGAAGTCTATAACTACTTCCAGAGGGCGTTCTTCTGCCCATTTGTACCTTTTCAAAAGACTGCAATCTTTTTTGTTTTTAATTACTTTATTTAAATACCTTGATTACAATGTTGCTCATAATACAGTTGGGGTTGTTTTATTTTTCACAGTTAAAGCTTTTCATGATTGAGTTTTAGTCATACAGTGTACAACACTCTTTACCAATGCATATTTCCCACTCGGAACCAATGTTCCTAGTTTTCCTCCAAACTCTCCCACCCCAGCTTGCCTCTGTGGAAGACATTCTGTGTGTGTGTGTGTGTGTGTGTGTGTGTGTGTGTGTGTGTGTGTGTGTGTGTGTGTCTATATCTCTGTATCTGACTCTGTCTGTCTGACTCTGTCTCTCTCTCTCCCGCTCCTCCCCTCCCCTTCAGTTTACCAATGTAATCAAAACAATTAGTTTCCAGTTACTTTTCACTAATGATACCAGCTAGCTATTGGATAATATTGAGGTGTTGCCTTAACTTAGAGGTTCCCAAACATATTTACATATTTGGCTTAACGCTATTTTACTTAAACACACACACATTAGGATCAGTGATCCTACTTTTTCTTAAGTTTTTTTTATTTTATTTTAAGCACCATTATTTACTATACTAATAATAGCAAGCTTTCCTTCATAAAGCATTCCAATACCATACTCTCCACCAGAGTATCAGCTTTCCTCTACAGTTATCCCATGTTCTCCACCCCAGCCCTATTTCCCCCTACAGTGATATATATGCTAATGAACAGTTCTCAATTTCTGTTGTCTTTAGATTTTTGTTGTTTCCTTACTGTGCTTAATTATAGGCTGTATATGAGGAAGATCATTTTGTGTTGGTCTCTCTCCCTTCAACTTCACTCAGCATGATACTCTTCAAATCCATCCATGTAGCAGCAAATTACATGATTCCATTTTCCAATTATAACTAGGTAATATTCCCTTGTGTTTATGTACCACAGTTTCCTTATCCAGCATCTATTTTTATTCTACATTTTAACCTGACATACATAAAGTAAACTCCCAATTGCACCTGAGAGTACTACCATCTCCCCTAGATCATTCCAGCAGTCTTGCAGGTAGAGGGGCATGGTCACCCACTTTGGGAAACATGGGCCTAGAACTTATTTTTCAAGTTCAAGTTTTTCCCTCAAGTTTAGTGTGATTTGTGAAGATTTGCAATTCTTTAATTGGCCATTTCTGTACTCATCTCCTCAGATGAGAGGGAGAAATTCTAAAATGGTCCTTTTGTGCCTTAAGTTGCAACCTGTAGAGTCTGTCTTTCATCTGTGGTAGTGTTGATTTTTCCTCTTTGCCATGAGTCGAGTGAGGTATTTAGAGAAAGGTCTGGGCAAGAAGACAAAGAGAGTTCTGAATAATCTCAGTGTATAAAACAAAACTAGGATTGGCTCCATGACTACCCCTAAAGACCTGAAAGAGGAAACTGGGGGCCTCATATAAAGCACATTCTGTCTCAGACCAATTAAATGGCATACATTGCTTCTTGTCTGGCATAGCAGGAGATGTATCTTCATCCTCTGATATAAATAACTACCATTATCTGTCATTACAATTCTAGAAATCATAATTTCTTACTATTGCAAAGCCAGAATATTTAGGGATATTAACATTTGAAAAAATGATTTAGGCACACCCAGAGGCCACAATTTAATTCAAGCACTAATAGAGTAATGATTTTATTAGAGCAAGAAAGAAGTATCATCATAGGGTATATGTTTCTTGGGAATAAGCAGCAGTCAGATTCAGAACAGACTTCAATAAGCCACTCTGACCTCTTCTGAAAGTCTTAGAGCACTACATCAATTGACAAAAATGTTTTCAAAATGGCATGTGACAAAAATGAAAATACACTGCTGAGAAGAGCAGAAAGCCACCCAAATATTTGGGGGAGAATTTGGCAAGATTTAGAAAAAAAAATATATATATATGCAGACCTTAAGGCTACATCATCCACTGTGTAGGACACTTCTTAGAAAGGAATCACATGTGGGCTCAAGGAGACCTGCAGAAAGATGATTGTTGTGTATGTAAACATTTTAATGGGATTATTATGTTACTGACCCTACCCTGATCAGTGATTGTGCCCTATCCTAGGGTGTGACCTGGCATTCTGCCCACACCCTAGGGTGGTACCTGACTCTGCTTCCACCATTGGGTGGTACCTGATTTTGGGGGATAAAAACAAGGGTCTGTGGAAGGCGAGGGGCTTTTGGCTGGAACTGATGCTGAGGCTTGGACTTCAGTCTTGTCCACCGAATAAAGCTAATATTTCCACAAGCCTGACTGTTTGCAAGCTGTTTACCCACCGCTTCACCTCAGAACCACCGGCTGAACAGGGTGGCAGATGCGTGCTCCGAGCTGGAGAAAAAAGACCTCATCCTCTATCCCTCCATCAGTCAACCTCTTCAGGGGCTGACTTGCAACATAATGGCGCCTGGACAGGCTGAACCTGGACCCTCAATAACTGTAAGTGAAATACTTCATTGGAAATTTCCTCTGCTGACCATTGAATGGTTTCTGTGGTTAATCATGTGGATTCTGCCACCTTTTTGCTTATGCATTGGTTCTTTATTATACAAGTGGATTATTCCATTTTGTTTAAAACTAATTGGTTTTGATCTAAGGACAATCACTGCAGTTGGATGGTTGTGGTCTATATTTCAAATGAAAATTGCATTGTCTCCAGCCATCATAGTTTGTGGAATTTCTGTGTTGGCTCATGTTGTTACTGAGAGCATAGTTATTGGCTAGTATTTAGGAAATAGAAAGTGTAGAAATGGTGAGGCTAAAACCAGTATGAATAATAAGGAAATCTTTCCAACAAAAATTCAGACCAAGGTGCAGACTGACGAATCCAGTCCCATCATCAACAATATAGGAATTTTTGCTGGAAGAAAAACAACTCGGAAAGTTAAGTCTGATTCTAGTGAATCATATGACACTAGTGACTCAGACAATGATCAACCTCCGGTGCTAACTCCACAAGTGAGGCCTGATTCTATTCACAAAATTGAATCGCACAACAGAGCAGATTCAGATGATGAACCACACGCATGGCCTCAGAGCTCTATTTAGAATAATTTTGCTAATCTGGCCTCATCCCCTTTACACGGGGTAAATGTTTCTAACTATGTACCCTATCAGATGGAAGAATTAGATCGGTTTAAAAAAGCATGTAAAGAATATGGTCCAAAATCACCATACAGTGTAGAGTTACTAAGACTTTAGAGTCGTAACTCATCTTGGACTTTGTATAATTTTAAAAGAATCGCTGAAATATGCCTGTCATCTAAACAGTGAACTGAATGGGAAATGTACTATTCAGAAGACGTAAAAGCCAAATTATATAGCCTGGATGGTACGAAAAAACAAGTGGCAGGTGTTACTCTATCGTATGAATTATTGATGACAGAAAATCAATTTGCAAATATTTAGACACAAGCAGCTTTACCTAAAGAAATCTTAAATTTAATTAGGGATATTGCATTGTCATCATGGGAAAAAAATTGATTCTAACAGCATTGGTAGAGGAAAACTTTTTAAAAAATTACCCAAGGCCCTTATGAGTCATATGCAGAGTTTGTAGGTAAGATTAAAGATGCTCTGAAGTTACAAGTCAAAGATGAGGAGATGAAAAAGTTCCTAGTAAAATCTTTGGCTTATCACAATGCAAATTCGGCCTGTAGATTAGTATTGAATATATTAAATGAAAAGGCAGATATGAATAATTTCCTTTATGCCTGTTGGAATGTCTATGGGGAACTCCAAACCCCACCCCACTTAGAATCAATACAAACCTTCCCAGTTACCAAGGGAATGAGGCCTTAGTCCCCTCAGGGACAGGGCACTTTCCTTAAACCAGGTCTTTGCCCAAAATGCAAAAAGGGTCGCCACTGGGCGAAAGATTGCAGATCCAGAAATCTCATTGATATTAACGTAAGTAGAGGTTTCAACACAATCCCCAGGAGGCAAATTGCCTGCTACCATTGTGGAAAACAGGGGCATATCAAAAGAAATCACCTTTTCCTTATAAATTCAGCTCCTCAGGGGCACACATACAAGATGTAGGGAAATGCCCACAGGGCCTCCCCCTAGGCCCTTCCAAATCAGGGGCAAAGTTCACAGACAATAATCCTTCCAAGCCCAGCCCAAGAAAATTCATCATGATAATGGAATTAATTTACTCAACATCAGGGAATGCCAGATTAGACATATTATACCCAGAGGACATTACAATTTACCCAGGAGCATGCCCTTACATCTTAGAAACTGGCATTGTGGGCCCACCACCCCCAGATACTATGGGTTTGATTCTTGGCAAAAGTTCCCTCAACATAAAGGGTATATTAGTAACTACTGGTGTCATTGACTCAGATTCTATGGGAGAAATCATTGTAGTTATTACCATACCAGTTACATGGACCTTTAAAAAAGAAGCAATTGCCCAGATAGTAATAGTGCCTTATGTCAAATTTGGGACTTCAGATAAGACTAGAATTGGAGGTTTTGGAAGCACAGATCTGGGTGCTGCTCAAAACCCAATCGTGGCTCTGCTTATCAAATTTAAAGATGAACACCCAATGATCAAACTTTACTTGGAAGGGCAACCCTTTGATACATGATAGATATGGGTTCTCAGGTTACCGTAATTTCTGATAAAGAATGGCCAGAAAATTGGCCTCTTCAGGAAGTCCCGTATTCGCTAGAAAGAGTAGAAGGCCTGAGCTCCTGTCTGTTGAGTACGAGGACTATGATATTTTATGGCCCAGAAAATCAAAAAGCAATAATCAGACCTCACATGGGCCCATTTTCACCATCCTGTGGAGCTGTGACCTATACAAACAGTGGAAAGCAGAATTCCACATCCCATTAGCTCCAGAAGAGCTTGAACCTTCTTTTGATTTAAAAACCCAAAATTTTTAGTAGGGGCCACTACCATAAAAATACCAGCACCAATAAAAATAAAATGGAAATCTGACGAACCAATGTGGACAGGTCAGTGGCCCCTTAAAACTGATAAATTAAAGGTGCTGAAAGAATTAGTGGAGGAACAGCTAAGTTTAGGACATATTGAACCATCTTTTTCTCAATTGAATTCACCTATATTCTCTATAAAAAAGAAATCCAGTAAATGGAGACTTTTGATTGATCTTAGAGCTGTAAATTTATTCATGATACCTATGGGCAAATTGCAGACTGGTTTACCATTACCTGTAGTTATTCCAAAGGAATGGCCACTAATTATAATTGATCTGAAAGACTGCTTCTACCATATTCCTATCCACCCAGATGATAAAAAACGTTTTGCATTCTCAGTTTCTTCTCTCAATAACACCCATCCCTGAAGACATTTCCAATGGACTGTTCTCCCCCAAGGCATGCTGAATTCCCCAACAATGTGCCAGTTTTTTGTAAATAAGGTTTTGAGCCCTGCTCATGAAAATTTTCCTCAAGCCATGATATTTCATTATACTGATGACATCTTGCTCACAATGAACAATGAAACAAATTTACAGGACTTATGCTCTTATGTTATTGACTGTTTACAAACATCAGGACTGAAAATAGCTTTAGATAAAATACAGACAATGCCACCATATCAATATTTCGGTTTTATTTTGGACCAGACATCAATACATCCACAAAAAATTTCTATAAAAAAAGAAAATCTCAGAACATTTAATGATTTTCAGAGACTTTTAGGTGACATAAATTGGTTCCACCCTGCACTAGGAATCCCGAATGCAGAGTTGTCTAATCTGTTTAAAACGTTAGAGGGTGACCCTGCTTTAGATAGCCCGAGAAACTTAACAACAACTGCCAAAAATGAACTGGACATCTTCTTGAGCAGATTACAAAAATCGTTTCTCTTAAGATTCATCCCAGAAGAAAAGGTATTTATGTTAATCTTCCCTACTATAGAAACCCCCACAGGGGCCTTGATGCAACAGTCAGGACCTTTGGGATGGGTGTATTTACATAACAAACAGCCTCGCTCAATTGTCCCCTACTTGGAACTGATTTCAGAGATTATTATCAAGGCAAGACTCAGATCTATATCTTTACTAGGTTTTGACCCAGATATAATAGTTTTGCCAATACCAAAAAAGGAAATTGAGTCGATATTGCCTCTTAATGAATCTCTACAAAGGGCCCTCTCAGATTTCACAGGAGAAATATCCTCCCATTATCCAGCAGGAAAAACTTGGGACTTTTTAAAGAAAACTCAGTTTGTTATTTCTTCAATTGTTTGGGATTCCCCTATTCTCAATGCCAAGGTTTTTTATTTTGATGGATCCCAAAATGGAAAAGGAGGAATAACCAGAGACAACATTAATATGACCATAGATACCAAATATAAATCTGCACAGAAAGTTGAATTAGCAACGTTAATTTACCTATTATAAAATGTATCTGAAGCCATGAATATAGTTTCTGATTCTTTGTATGTGGTAAATTTATGTCATGTGATAGCCACTGCTTCCCTTAATGCTAATAACCCGATCATACAGAACTTACTTAAATGATTACAGCAGCTTCTTCAAAAACAAACTGATCCCATCTTCATCATACATATTAGAGCCCACTCAGGTCTTCCAGGACTGATGGCTCAAGGAAATAAAACTGCTGACTTGCCAGCAATGCCTATATTTAAATCACCTGTAGGGGAACATTCAGCCCTACAACAAAAACTCGCTATTTACATGTGAATTACCAAATTCCATGGAGGCAAGCTAGAGAAATTGTAGAAAACTGCAACATATGTGCACCGTTAACAAAAAGACTCACATAGCAGGAGCAAACCCAAGAGGTTTACAGTCTAACGAACTTTGGCAAATGGATATAAGTCAAACAGATTTATTTCCAAGAAAACCTTATATTCATGTTGTGGTGGACACTTATTCTCGGTTTATGTGGGCAATTCCTATGTCTTCTCAAAAATCTAAGGCTGTTTGTAGTTTTTTTTTAACAATGTTTTTCTGCGATGGGTATTCCATATTCTATAAAAACTGATAATGGGCCAGCCTATGTTAGCAAAACTTTTAAATTTTTTTAGTAAAGAATGGCAGATAAGACATCTGAAAAGAATTTCTTACAATTGTAGGGGAAAGGCCATTGTAGAAAGGACTCACAGAACCTTAAAAACTCAATTACAAAAAAAATAGAAAAAGAGGTTTACCACCAACGGATTTGCTATCTTTGACTCTCATCACACTAAATTACTTAAACTTACCCCAAGGGGAAAATTACACTGCAGCGGAAAGACATTTTAAAGAAGCTATTCAGAGACAAGAAATAACCCATAAACCTATTGGGATCAAGGAGGATGAAAAATGGATAGCTGGATATTTTCTCTTGAGAGGAAGGGGTTATGCCTATGTTTCTACAAATGACAACCCTCTCAAGAAATTTTGGGTTCCATTACACCTTGTTAGAAATCTGGCTAGCACAAATGATCAGGTTCAGATTATAAACTTTTCTTCAGAGCAAAAACAGAATACTCAAGACATTAACAACAGTAATATTGCTGAGATCTCTGGGGGTAGGGAACAAGGATTTAGCTGTCATACACCATACATTGAGTGAGACTGATGGTAGTGAAAATGGTAGTGAAAAAACCCATACACTCCGAGATGCAAAAGGAAAGACAGGAACCTGTCTTAACTGGGCTACAAAATATAGAAAACTCTTGCTACATGAACTCAATATTGCAATGCTTGTATAATATTTCAGATTTGACTCAGTATTTTCATCAAGATCATTATAAAAAGGATATTAACAAAAAAAATCCAATGGGGCATGAAGGTAAATTAGCCAAAGAATTTGTTCGGCTCATCAAAACCATGGGAAATGGATTTCATAGATATATTAACCCTGAAAGTTTAAAAGTAACAATTGGTTTACTTAATGACCAGTTTGCTGGACACAATCAGCAGGATTCACACGAACTACTGATGTTTCTAATAGAGGGACTACATCAGGACTTGCTTACTGTAAATTTAATGACAAAAAAACTACACATCTTATGGAAAATGAAAATTATGAACAATTTAGTCCAGAACACCAAAAGGCTCACAAATCTATTATTTATGATCTCTTTCAAGGACAATTCGAATCTATACTACAGTGTCTCTCATGCCACCAAAAATCTGAGGTTTATGAGACATTTTTTCATTTGTCTCTGGCTGTTACATCTACAGATAAATGTACATTACAGGAATGCCTCTCTGAATTTTTTAAAGAATAAGTTAAAGGATGACAACAAACTTCAGTGCAACAGCTGAAAAACTAGAAGAGATTTTTTTTGGGGGGGCCACACCCGTTTTGATGCTCAGGGGTTACTCCTGGCTAAGCACTCAGAAATTGCCCCTGGCTTGGGGGGACCATATGGGACTCCAGGGGATCGAACCGTGGTCCTTCCTTGGCTAGCACTTGCAAGGCAGACACTTTACTTCTAGCACCACCTCACCGGCCCCTAGAAGAGATTTTTTAAAGAAAATGTATTTATGGAAACTGCCACCAGTATTTATAATACACTTGAAATGTTTTGCTTTTGATGGCAAACAAATAAAAAAATTGCACACTTATGTGGATTTTCCTTTAGAAGACCTCAATTTAGTAGAATTCACTTCAGAGAATAAAAGCAAGTTTAAGAAATACAACTTCTTCTTCTGAGGAAACTGAGCACCTGAAGGGAGCCCTGTCCTGTGCTTCTCTGTCTTTTCTGAATTCTTGAAGATCTCCTCAGAGCCCTGGGAAACAAACCCCAAAAAAACTGCATTCTGAAGTTACCCAGTCAGCAAGTGAGTAAGAAATGGCTGACTGTGGGGATTGCCAGGTAAAGTGCTGATTGCTCTACCTGCGGAGTTTCTGCCCTGCTGTGCTTCTTCTGAGGAAACTGAGGACCTAAAGGGAGCCCTGTCTTGTGCTTCTCTGTCTTTTCTGAATCCTTGAAGCTCTCTTCTGAGCCCTGGGGAGCGAACCCAAAAAAAACCTGCATTCTGAAGCTACCCAGCAAGCGAGTGAGTGAGTAAGAAATGGTCGACTTTACAAGCCCAGAAAGTGGAAGTCGCTGAACTCTGCTGAAACTCAGATGCCAGCACCCCTATCTGCCTGTCTTCTGTGCTGTGCTCCATTTTCGGCCTGATTTCATCCTGTGTGTGGCTCATCTGATGACAGCTCACCTTCCCCGGAGCCTTCCGTGGAGCTGAGCTTACAAACCCAGAAAGGGGCAACCGCTGAACTCTGCTGGAACTCAGATGCCAGGACCCCTATCTGCCTGTCTTCTGTGCTGTGCTCCATTTTCAGCCTGATTTCATCCTGTGTGTGGCTCATCTGAGGACGACTCACCTGCCCTGGAGCCTTCCCTGGAGGAGAGTTTACAAGCCCAGAAAGGGTGGAGCCAGAGGAGCACGGCTGCTCTGCTTTGATTCCCAGCCATGCACATCATTTAGTCAATGAATACAACCACAACACGTAGAAAAACCCACAATACAAGAGTGACAATGAGGAAAAAATGCGGGCCAACGCCAGAGATACAGAATGACGATGGCAACTCTGATGACTTGAACATGACTAACCAACTAGTCAGTCTCTCAGATAAGGAGTTTAGAGTCGCAATATGGAAGATGTTCAAAGAAAACATAGAAGAGAATACTAATAAGAACCAAGAGAATATGAAGATAGAAATCAGAAAACTCCAAACTAAAATTTCAGGTCAAATAACAGGTCTGAAAAACTCAGTAGATGAATTGAAGAAAAACATGGTTGAGCTTTCCAATGGATTAACAGCAGCTGAGGATAGAATTAGTACACTGGAAGATGAGATGAATAACAATTCCATACAGCAGAAGAAATTGGAAAAAAGCCTTTAAGCAAATGATCAAACAATAGAAAAATTACTAAAAGAATGGGAACAGATGGAAATAGAAGTCTATGATAAGTTCAATAAAAACAATTTAAGAATCATTGGAATCCCAGAGACATAGGAAGAAAATCTCCAGAAAGAATCAATGGTCAAGAACATCATTAAAGAGAAACTACCAGAGCTAATGAACACATGCAATAAAATCCTGCATGCCCGAAGAGTACCAACTAAAAGAGACACCAGAAAAAAAACACCACAGCACATCCTAGTCACAATGAAAAATCCCAAAGATAGAGACAGAATTCTGAAAGCAGAAAGATCGAAAAGAGAAATTACATTCAAGGGAACATCCTTGAGATTTACTGCAGACCTGTCACTGGAAACACTCAAGGCCAGAAGGCAGTGGTGGGACATAGTAACAAAACTCAATGAAATAAATGCTTTGCCTAGAATACTGTACCCAGCAAAACTCACTTTTAGGCTTGAAGGAACAATATATACTTTCACAAACAACAGTTCAGAAACTTTACAGACTCAAAACCATTCTTAAAAGAAAAACTGAATGGCCTACTTTAAGACAAGACTGACCAACAGACACACCAAACTTTGATAAAAAGATGGCACTAACTCCCAGGACAATTCTTTCTCTCAATGTCAATGGACTAAATGCACTAGTTAAGAGACACAGAGTGGCTAAATGGATCAAAAAACTCAATCCAACCTTCTGCTGCCTACAAGAAATGCACCTGAATAGTTCGAACAAATATAGACTCAAAATAAAAGGCTGAAGGAAAATCATCCAAGCAAACAACACCCATAAAAAAGCTGGAGTGGCCATACTAATATCAGATGATACAAACTTTATACTTAGGAAAGTTGTAAGGGACAGAGATGGACATTTTGTATTATTCAAGGGATACATACAGCAGGAAGAAATCACTCTCCTAAACATATATGTACAAAATGAGGGGCCAGCAAAACATTTAATAAAATTGTAGACAAATCTGAAAAATAATATCAATAACAACACAATAATTGTGGGAGACCTCAACACGGCATTGTCAACACTTGACAGGTCAACCAGACTGAAACCCAACAAGAATATACTAGACCTGAAAAGAGAAATGGAAGAAAGAGGCCTACTAGATATATACAGGACACTCCACCCCCAGAGGCCTGGATACACATTCTTCTCTAATGTACATGGGACATTCTCCAGGATAGACTACATGCTGGCACATAAAACATACCTCCATAATATCAAGAAGATAGAAATTTTGCAGGCTACCTTCACTGACCACAAGGCCCTGAAATTATATGTGAACTACATAGAGACACAGAAGAAAAACTTTAACACCTGGAAGTTAAACAGCCTAATACTGAATAACCAGTGGGTCCGAGATGAAATCAAAGAGGAAATCACAACCTTCCTAGAAACAAATGACAATGGAGACACAAACTATCAGAACCTATGGGACATAGCAAAAGTGGTACTGAGAGGAAAATTTATAGCTTTGCAAGCACACATCAGGAAAGAAGAAGGGGCATACCTGAATAGCTTAATGATGTAGCTCACAGAATTAGAAAGTATTCAACAAAAGGACCCAAAAATAGGGAGACAGAAGGAAATAACAACACTGAGTGCAGAAATCAATGAAGTGGAAACCCGAAAAACAATCCAAAAGATAAAAAAGCAGAAGTTGGTTCTTTGAAAAACAAGATTGATATACCACTGGCAAAACTAACAAAGAAAGAGAGAGAGAGAGAAACTTGATAACTCGTATTAGGAATGAAAAAGGAGGGCCCAGAGAGATAGCACAACGGTGTTTGCCTTGCAAGCAGCCGATCCAGAACCTAAGGTGGTTGGTTCGAATCCTGGTGTCCCATATGGTCACCCGGGCCTGCCGGGAGCTATTTCTGAGCAGACAGCCAGGAGTAACCCCTGAGTAACGCCGGGTGTGACCCAAAAACCAAAAAAAAAAAAAAAAAAAAAAGGAATGAAAAAGGAGAGATCACTACTGATATTGTAGAGATTTAAAGGGTAATCAGAAACTACTTTGAGAAACAGTATGCCACTAAAAATGAAAACCTGGAAGAAATGGATAAATTTGTGGACTCTTAAAATCTTACTGGGTGAATGAAGAGGATGTAGCATATCTAGACACACCCATCAATATTGAGAAAATTAAGACAATAATCAAATGTCTGCCCATAAACAAAGTCCAGGCCCAGATGGATTTACTAATGAATTCTTTCAAACCTTTCAAGAGGAACTTCTACCAATCCTGGCAAGACTCTTTCATGAAATAAAAAAAAAAAAAAAAAAAAAAACAGGAACATCTCCAAATAGCTGTTATGAAGCCAACATCACCTTGATACCTAAACCAGACAGAGTTGCTACCAAAAAAGAAAATTACAGACCAATATCGCTGATGAATACAGATGAAAAGATCCTCAACCAAATCCTGGCAAATAGCATTCAATGCCTCATTAAGAAGATCATCTGGGCCCGAAGAGATAGCACAGTGGCGTTTGCCTTGCAAGCAGCTGATCCAGGACCAAAGGTGGTTGGTTCGAGTCATGGTGTCCCATATGGTACCCCGTGCCTGCTAGGAGCTATTTCTGAGCAGACGGCCAGGAGTAACCCCCGAGCAACGCCGGGTGTGGCCCAAAAAACAAAAAAACAAAAAACAAACAAAAAAAAAAACCCCAAAAAAGAAGATCATCCAATATGATCAAGTAGTTTCATCCCAGGAATGCAAGGCTGGTTTAACATCCATAAATCTATCAACATAATACACAACATCAACAACAAGAAAAATAGAAATCACATGATCATATCAATAGACGCAGAGAAAGCATTTGATAAGGTCCAACATCTATTCTTGATCAAAACTCTCAGCAAAATGAAAATGGAAGGAATCTTTCTCAATATAGTTAAGGCCATCTACCACAAGCCAGAGGCAAATATTGTCCTCAATAGAGAAAATCTGAAAGCCTTCCCTCTAAATTCTGGCACAAGACAAGGCTGTCCTCTCTCACCACTCCTATTCAACATATCACTGGAAATATACTTGCTATAGTGATTATGCAAGAAAAGGATATCAAGGGAATCCAGATAAAAAAGGAAGAAGTCAAGCTCTCGTTATTTGCAGATGATATGATACTCTACCTAGAAAACCCTAAAGTCTCTACAAAAAAGCTTCTTGAAATAATAGACTCATATAGCAAGGTGTCAGGCTACAAAATTAACACACAAAAATCAATGGCTTTTCTATATGCCAATAGTAATAAGGAAGAAATGGACATTAAGAAAACAACCCCATTCACAACAGTGCCACACAAACTTAAATATCTTGGAATCAATTTGACTAAAAATGTGAAGGACCTATACAAAGAAAACTATAAAACTCTGCTCCAAGAAATAAGAGAGGACACACAGAAATGAAAGCACATACCCTGCTCATGGATTGACAGGATTAACATCATTAAAATGGCAATACTCCCCAAAGCATTGTACAGATTTAATGTGATCCCTCTAAAGATACCCATGACATTTTTCAAAAAAGTGGACCAGGCACTTTTGAAATTCATTTGAAACAATAAACACCCTAGAATAGCTAAAGCAATCATTGGGAAAAAGAATATGGAAGCAATTACTTTCCCCAACTTTAAACTGTACTACAAAGCAATAGTTATCAAAACAGCATGGTATTGGAAGAAAGACAGGCCCTCAGATCAGTGTAATAGGCTTGAATACTCAGAGAATGTTCCCCAGACATACAATCACTTAATTTTTTATAAAGGAGCAAGAAATCCTAAATGAAGCAAAGAAAGCCTCTTCAACAAGTGGTGTTGGCACAACTGGCTAGCCACCTGCAAAAAATTGAACTTAGACCCCCAGCTAACATCATGTACGAAGGTTAAATCCAAATGGATGAAAGACCTCGATATCAGACCCAAAACCAGAAGATATATAGAACAACACGTAGGTAAAACACTCCAGGACTTTGAGACTAAAGGCATTTTCAAAGAGGAAACTGCACTCTCCAGGCAAGTGAAAGCAGAGATTAACAGATGGGAATATATTAAACTGAGAAGCTTCTGCACCTCAAAATAAATAGCGCCCAAGATACAAGAGCCCCGCCCCATTGAGTGGGAGAAACTATTCACCCAATACCCATCAGACAAGGGGCTAATCTTCAAAATATACAAGGCACTGACAGAAATTTACAAGAAAAAGAAACATCTAATCCCATCAAAAAATGGGGAGAAGAAATGGACAGACACTTTGACAAAGAAGAAATAGTAATGGCCAAAAGACACATGAAAAAATGCTCCACATCACTAATCATCAGGGAGATGCAAATCAAAACAACTATGAGGTACCACCTCACACCCCAGAGATTGGCACACATCACAAAGAATGAGAACAAGCAGTGTTGGCAGAAATGTGGAGAGAAAGGAGCTCTTATCCAATGCTGGTGGGAATGTCGTCTAGTTCAATCTTTATGGAAAGCAATATGGAGATTCCTCCAAAAACTGAAAATCGAGCTCCCATACGACCCAGCTATACCACTGCTAGGAATATACCCTAGGAACACAAAAATACAATACAAAAATCCCTTCCTTACACCTATATTCATTGTAGCACTATTTACCATACAAGATTCTGGAAATAGCCAAGATACCCTTCAACAGATGAATGGCTAAAGAAACTGTGGTACATATATACAATGGAATATTATGCAGCTGTCAAGAGAGATGAAGTCATGAAATTTTCCTATACATGGATGTACATGTAATCTATGATGCTGAGTGAAATAAATCAGAGAGAGAGGAAGAGAGAGAGAGAGACGCAGAATGGTCTCAGTCATCTATGGGTTTTAAGAAAAATGAAAGACATTCTTGCAGTAATAACTTTCAGACACAAAAGAGAAAAGAGCTGGAAGTTACAGCTCACCTCATGAAGCTCACCACAAACAGGGATAAGTTTAGTTAGAGAAATAACTACGTTTTGAACTGTCCTAATAATGAGAATGTATGAGGGAAATAGAAAGCCTGTCTAGAGTACAGGCGGGGGTTGGGTGGGGAGGAGGGAGATTTGGGACAGTGGTGATGGGAATGTTGCACTGGTGATGGGTGGTGTTCTTTACATGACTGAAACCCAAACACAATCATGTATGTAATAAAGTTGTTTAAATAAAAGAATTTTTAATTAAATACAACTTATCATCAGTGTCAAACCATTATGGTAAAGTTCACTATGGACAATGTACTTCATACTGTAAAATTGCTGCAAAACAACACTGGATCAATTTTGCTGTTTAGAAGATAAAAAAAATTCCCTAATACATTGGTGAAATCCACAGCAGCATACATCCTGTTTTATACTTCTTAAAGATCTACAATGAACACCAGATAATCATTTCACTTCCTTATCGGTTGCTACTAATGGTCTATGATTCTTTCCACAGGCATGATCAATGAATAGGATTGAAAATCATGGACGCCCAATGTGTTTCCTTGTTTGGTGGATTTATGCCTTAATTTCATTATTGCTCTAGGTCTCAGTTAATTATAAAATCTTACAATTTAATTTAGTCAAGGTTCACCTGAAAGAAAAATTTCTCATCATATTAATGTTGTTTTTCTTTCTAGATATACTCATTTAACGACTTTGACTCTTTTTATTTTAACATCATTGCTTTATTTCCCTCAACTTAGGTTTTAAGATGCTGACATAATAATTTTTAGGTGGACTTTCTTCACAGTGCTTCTCGCCTATGATTGACTATCATAGAGTTACTGTTATACAATAACTTTGAATATATATTGTTATACACTTACAATAGAGTTTTCCGTGTTTGCATTATGCATAAAATTCTCTTTGAGATCTGCTCTGCTCTGCTATTAAAAACTTTTTTTTTAATTTGAAATGATTCATCTAAACAGTTGCCAGTTACTACATTTTAAAGCGCTTTTAGTTGATTCAGCTGAATTCCTTTTTCTTTGGCTCTATTTTGGATCCTTTCCAACAAATATTTTTTGGTATGAGTGAGTGTTATGGCCATATTTTTTATGAAGTCTGTATGTGTATGTCTTGTTCAGTGTCTGTCTGTTTTGCATATTTTGTATATGTTCCCTTTTTCCTAACTTTATCTTCCCCAATTTAGTCTTCCTTATCCTTCCTTCTCTCTTCCTAGTCCTTAAAATTTAATTTTCAGGATTCCCTTCACATGTGCAACTCATCTCCTTCACCCACAACTACAAGCCTCCTGATCTCAGCCTGCAGAAGAAATCCATGACTGTTGGAGTTTTGTACCATGTTTGCTGCAAACTTGTTGGAAATGAAGCCACCTGGAATTTGTGTCACAATATAACCCCAGAGAAAAGATCCATGGATAAGACCCACAGTTTCTGGATCCCAGTTAAACTCTGCTATCTAAATTTCTGGTTTTCCATCCACATACGCAGTGCTATTGTTGACCATTTCTACAATGGCTACCCCAAGATTGCACCAATCCCAAAGGAAATGTAGAAGCCCAACCAACTCATGATGGTAATAATGAAACTCTTGGGGATGCCCCAACACATGGATGACTGACTGTACTGGCCTTCCTTCTTCATTCAGCTTGATGTTATCTTTTGTACCAGGCTTCAACCCGCTTTTCCAGACCCATCAAGTGTCTGATGCCAGTCTTTTTGGAGTTCCAGACCCCTCATCTTTACAGATTGGTATTGGACTCTGTAAAAAATTTCACCTTTTGTATTTTTCTTATAATTGTAATCCTTTGAATTTATATGTGGTACTACACTTTCTTTGATTATTGTAATTAATGTTTTTCTTTTTTTTTTTTTTTTTTTTTTTTTTTTTTGTTTTTGGGTCTCACCCGGCAGTTGCTCAGGAGTTACTCCTGGCTCCATGCTCAGAAGTTGCTCTTAGCAAGCACGGGGGACCATATGGGACGCCGGGATTCAAACCGATGACCTTCTGCATGAGAGGCAAATGCCTTACCTCCATGCTATCTCTCCGGCCCTAATGTTTTTCTATTTTAGTTTTTAATCTTAGGAATTGATGTATTACATTAGGGTTTTGCTTTCTTGACTTTAGGTTAGTGGGTTAGATATTGTTGTCTATAATTTCCTAAATGATATTTTTGTTTGTTCTCAGGGTTTTTTGTGTGGGAGCATCATAGGCAAAATACTAGGTTTATAGGAGGTTCCATCCATTTTGGATGGATCCTCAAGTTGTTTATTTACACAGGGAGGGTCTCTGCCTTAAACATTTTGTTTTGGTTTGTGACTTAAGCTCCCATCTATAAATAATCAACTGTATTGGTACATCAATTTCGGACATCATATGGACTTCAGCCTGGATTAAGAACTTGGATTAAGTTCAGAAGCCTATTGATCATCATTGCAGTGGCCCCCCACTGTGCATGGGGTATACGCTTTCTTCCTCCAAAATAAGGGCCTAATTCAATGCCCTCAAAGATGGGCTTTCTGGTCTACCTGGACTTGAATGAAAATGGGTCCGGAGAGATAGCATAAAGATAAGGCGTTTGCCTTTCATGCAGAAGATCATTGGTTCGAATCCCAGTATTTGCCAGGAGCAATTTCTGAGCATGGAGCCAGTAGTAACTCCTGAGTGCTGCCAGGTGTGACCCAAAAACCTAATACCAAAAACCAACAACAACAACAACAACAACAAATTAAGAAAAGGTGCTTCTTCTTGCCTGCTACACAACCTTTCTGGCGTCTCTTCGAAGGATCTATGTACGTCTTAAATTTACCTTCTCAGGAGCTTGTAGTTGATTCCTTGATACATGTTTCTGGTTGTAGACACCCTGTGTTTAGGTTAGAAGTTTTTCTTTACATTTTCCTGTGAGGCGCTTATGCAAACAGTTGCTCTTTTATTATTGACTAGTTTTTCCTTTAATAATTGTAGACAATATTGTTTGTTTACTAAAAACAAACAGGGGAATTGTGTATGTAAACATTTTATGGGATTGTTATGTTACTAACCCTACCCTGATCGGTGATTGTGCCCTACCCTAGGGTGTGACCTGGCATTCTGCCCACACCCTAGGGTGGTACCTGATTCTGCTTCCATCATTGGGTGGTATCTGATCCCACCATTGGGTGGTACCTGATTCTGGGGGATAAAAACAAGGGTCTGTGGAAGGCGAGGGGCTTTTGGCTGGAACTGATGCTGAGGCTTTGGACTTCAGTCTTGTCCACCGAATAAAGCTAATATTTCCACAAGCCTGACTGTTTGCGAGCTGTTTACCCGCCACTTTACCTCAGAACCGCCGGCTGAACAGGGTGGCAGACGAGTGCTCCAAGCTGGAAGGAAAAGACCTGATCCTCCATCCCTCCATCAGTCAACCTCTTCAGGAGCTGACTTGCAACAATAATTACTGCAGACTGGTTTTAATAGCCAAATACAGGAGACAAACCAATGGTTCAATAAGAGATACATGGGTCAATTTTGAAATGCTTATATCTGTAATAGAAAGCTCAAATAAACTGAGGTGTATATAGTAAATGGTAATTGCATTTAGCAGAATAAACGTATCATTGTGAGATATATATATCTGTGTGCTCGGCATAAATAGATGCTCAGATTGAAACAGGACCTCACTGTAGCCACATGAATAAATATTGAAAATAATGCCTAGTGGAAAAGAACATGTTGCCAAGGATGTGTGAGTAGTGTGTGATGTTATTTGTGCAGATGTTCAGACTCTATAAAGATCTGTCAATACCCAATAAAAGGATTAGACTCTGGAAGGAAAAGATAGACACTAATTTCATAAGAATGTTATCTCTGAAGGGAGGAGCCAAATCAAGGAAGAAAGGAGACTTTATGAGAAACTTCTGAAATCTTAGAACTTAAGAATGGATCCACGACAAATATGGCAAATATTGCCACTATACACATAAATACTTGCTTTGTTTTCTCGAGTTCTGTGTGTATGTCTCCCTTTTATGACCTTTAGAATGCGATTAGTATGTATGTCAGCTGGCCTATCCTCACATGTGCTACCATTCAGATTCCTTAACAACCACAAACATCTTCTCCTGCAACCCTGGCCTAACTCAGATTTCAGCAAAAGCCTATGTACTAGTAACTTCTTTCTGCCTTCAAATCCATTTGTTCAAAGAACTAAAAGCTGTTTCTTTGATAATTAAATTATCAATGTTCAGAAAATTTCTCCTTCATCAACAGAAATAATTTCTCTCAGATATTCATCTGTCCCCATGGCTGTCCTTCCACCTTGCCATCTAATTTTATTAGTAGATTTACAAAGGGACTGTCTGTTCCCCCCCAGCCAGATAAATCATTTATAATACTGCCATGATTCCACCTCATGGTTCCTGTCTACGCCACAAGAACTCCCTCTCAGTAGAGACACTAAAGTTGCCCAAAAAAAGTTGTCAAGAATTATCTGTTCTCTCGTCCTCTGTGTGCTTTCTCCTAGTTAAGATGAAAATCTGAATAATATATTTCATAATGAACATGCCTATTGCTGCCCTGGATCAAGCCAACTGCACCATCACAACCTTACTAGTAGACCCCCCTTCAACAAATGGCCCTCTCACAGGATTGGAAGTGAGAATTCTGTTCTATTCCTGCAATCCTACTGTAAAATATCTTTGAAATTCACTGTATCTACATTCTAAAAATAAAATAAAAGTAGAACAAATTGTCTCCTTCAAAATATAAGCTCGGGGCCAATGTGGTGGTGCTAGAGGTAAGGTGTCTGCTTTGTCAGCGCTAGCCTAGGACGGACTGTGGTTTGATCCCCCGGCATCCCATATGGCCCCCCAAGCCAGGAGTGACTTCTGAGTGCATAGCCAGGAGTAACCCCTGAACGTCACCGGGTGTGGCCCCCAAACCATATACACACACACACACACACACACACACACACACACACACACACACACACATATATATATATATATATATATATATATATATATATATATAAGCTCAAAGGGTTGGAAAGAATACAGTGCATAAGATGTTTGCCTTGCATATGACCAACCCATGTCTGTTCCCTGGCATCATTTACAGTCTGCTGAGCTCAGGTATGATCCCTGAGCATAGAACCAGGAAAAAGCCCTGAGCACTGCTTGGGGTGGCCCGTAAAACAAATAAAATAGCAGCTCAAGGTTACATAGACAGGCAAACCCAATTTTAATTTTTGTTTATAAAAAAAACTTCAGGGGCTGCAACAATAACACAGTGGTAGGACATTTGACTTGCATGCAGCTGACCCAGGAAGAACCTGGGTTCAATCCCCAGCATCCCATATGGTCGCCCAAGTGAGGAGTGATTTCTGAGCACATAGCCAGGAGTAACCCCTGAGCATCACCAGTGTGGCCCAAAAACCAAAACCAAAAACAAAAACAAAAAACCTTCAGTCAAGTGCCAGAGTGATAGTACAGCAGGTAGGGCATTTGCCTTCCATGAGGCCAACCCAGGTTTGATCCCTGGCATCTCTATGGCTCCACAAGCCCCCTAGGAGTAATTCTGAGCATAGAGCCAGGAATAAACCTTAAGCACAAAAACAAACAATAAAACCTTCAAAGTCAGTCAATGGTAAATAGGGGAATAGACCAACTTCTATAGGATGGCTAAAAAAACTTAAAGGAGAAAAATTAAGTATTTGTTATATTCAATTTTTGTTTCCCCAAGAGAATTTAAAGAGAGCAGTGAAAAACATAGGTAAGAACACTCTGGGATCTGAGGAATAAGCTTAAAAATAAGTTCACAGGTTACTTCAAAGCAGAAAAGATCAAAGATTTTGTTTTAGGAAGAAAGAACCCTCTCTCTGTGACATGCCTCTATAATTTGGTAAGCATGCTCATTCATGATAAATTATTATTATTGTGGAGCAGATGGATGAATCTCAATCATTATACTATAATGGAAGATTAAACATTTTCTTAACTTCTATTCATCAAATTAAGTCTTTATACTCACAACAAAGGACAATGCATCAATGTTATCATTAGGGTTTTTTTTAAATATAACTTTAGCGTAAAGCATAATCAGACATGATTAATCTACTGACAGAAGTAAATACCAAACAACATGCATTCGTCTAGATTAGAATCACTGTTTTAGTTCTCCTACTCTTTAGCTTTTTAATCTTTTGTGAATTTTTTTTCAAAGGAAGCAAACACCAAAATCATTTATCTTTTTTTTCCTCTTTGCTATATGTTTCTTCTCCATCACAAATTTACTTGTAAAATGTTCACTATTCCCTAAAGCTCTGATTTCTCTCCTGGGGAGTGAGTTTCTTTGCATCACTAATGAGGAGACAGGTTTCTCCTTTGATTGAGCTGCATCACACTTAACAGATGGAAAGATTTGAAAAGGACAGAGAAAAAAATTTCTAATCCAGAGCCTCTAATTCATCTCACCTTTAGCAGCAATGTTACTTCTCAACTAGTCCAGATCCAAAAAGCAGCCTTTACAACACCAGGAAAGACAGTTTGTCCATTTCCCTCCAGAATGTTTCAGAATGTTATTACCCAGCACTCATTTGTAGAGATAGACTAAAAATGACAGCAGCAAAATACTACCTCATGGAGCAAAGAGCACTGACTTTGGAGTCAGAAAACCCTGATCTTCCACATCATGGCTTCAAAAATATGAAGTTGAACTTCTTTTTCCCCTTCACATTAGTGTTTATTCCTTCTATGGCCAATTGTATCTTAAACATTTTACATATAACATCTCTTTATTCATTAAGAAATCCTTGTTTCATAAGTATTATTATTCCTTTACCCTTTGTTATTGTCTCATTAATTAACAAAGAATTGGGATGCAATAGGAAGCTACCAAACTTCAGACATACTTCAATTAGGATTGGAGAGTAGAAGTTTCATTTACCTCACATGTAACAGACCCCAGTTGATTAATGACACCACATATGGTCCACTCTAGCACCACAAAAAGTCATGACTACATACAGAACCAATAAAAGTCAGCCCTTAACTCACCCATTACTAAATTTGTTCCAATCTTCATTATGCCCAAATTAAAATAGTTCAAATAAATACCAATAGTCGAACTGGAAGATGACTCAATGGGTTTGGTCCGTTTATGCTCCAGGCATAATCTTGGCAGCTCTGTTGTCTATGGTCTTTTGTGCTACAAGCAATTTCCATCATACCACAGTCAAGCATGTGCAAGCACCACAATCATAAAGTGCAATCCAAAAAAATACCATAGCCACGTGTGTGAGCATCATAACCAAGCATGTGTGTAACAGAGGAAATGGGAAAATATCTATAAATACTTCACATTTGAAAGCCTAATAAAAAGCTTCAGTTACCAACCCCTGCACCTTAGCACACTGGTTATTAGCATGGGGCATTTCAGTGGGATATTTGCATTTAATGTTGACATGGGATGATAGAAATTTTCCCATACAGAATTTTAGAGGTAATTTTTTAAGTCAGTAAAATCTAACTGAACAGAGTGCTTTGAGAAAGAAAACAATAATGTTTGAGGAAGAAAACAATAATTCTTTAATGATGTTATATAAAGGAGAAAAACAAACTGGAAAGACAAATAATGATTTTGTAACAAATTAAAGTTATGGTAAAGTGATTACTTAGTACAAATGGAAAGTTTTCTCCACACAGTTCAATGCTCCATCTCCTGTCTTTTCATCATAGACTCAACCACTGGGTAATGTTAACATTTCCCTTCAGTCAGTTTTAATCATTGGAAAGGAAATATTATTGAATATTATGATAGCAGACTGTTATTGTTCTCTTTTTTCTTCCCATCCCCAATACACACACACACACACACACACACACACACACTGTTTCTAATTCAAAACTGGGACTGATTCTAGGTTTCATTATTATAATCCCTATGACCCAAGCAAATGGATTGACTTCTTTCTACCTCAGATTCTTTAACACTTAGATGCGGCTGATAATATTAAGTTAATTAAATAAACAAATACACATTAAAATATAATAAATACTTATTAAAGGTGGAGCCCAATGCCACGTTTTTTAAGTAATTCCATTTTAGCAGGTATTTTTTGCTATATTATTTAAGCAGCAAGAGGGTAATCATATGGGGGAATTATTGCTCTTGGTGGCTGACACATTGACACCAAGTTTCCAGGACTATTGGAGTGGAAGCCTAAAAATGATTTCTCACCTACAAAAACCACTGAAGCAGTAAAAGAAAAGAAAACTGCAGTTATCCACTTTCTTAGTGTCAGGATACAGGAAATTGTTTCCTGATAATCTGACAAGAATGGAGATGGGAAAGAAGATGAAAATAAAATGCCATTATCTCAGCATACAGCTAGAGAGAAACACACAAAGGTCTTGCTATTATCCTGTAAATACACAGTGCACTAAGGATGTTAGAGGAGATGATTGGGGAGCACATCCAGATCTAATGTTGGGAATCTGCTGCTGTCATAAACTGCCACAGCCTCCTCTCTTCCAAATGTGTCCGCCAATGCCTGTGACAGAGATGACGAGAAAATGGCTTGCAGAGAGAGAAGCTGATGTTATGGCTAGTATCCAAATGAAAGACTTGAGAAAAGAGACGTCTAAAGGGAATATTTTCAGTGCAATGAATACTCCAATATATGCAATGTTAATTGGGTCTTCAGTCTCGCCCATGAAACTTTTAGTAAAATCTTCATTGTTCACCAATGCTTTTAGTGTAAATGGATTCTTTGTGATGAAGTTAAGAGATTGTTGTGCTCTGCTTGAATTGTCACAGAGTAATTATGAAGACTGCCCTTGAGACCATTCAATACATGGATTATTCTACCTGAAAAGTTTAAGTTTGTATTTAGTGTCTCCATCAAACCAATTTTAGCAAATCTATTCTGTTAGCAACATAATACAAACACTTTTCTCTATGATTTAGCCAGGCAAGAACTCTTTTGGAGAAGCTTAGTAGAAACTATCAAACTTACCAACTCTATTACTGCTCACAGAGTATGCTGTGCCCCTAGACCTTATACCTTGAACCTTAAACTTCCTCCCCCACCTTTCCTTTGGGAGCATACCTCTACTGCCCAATGAACATTTTATTTAAAAATACTGCCTAAGCTGGAGAGTAACATGCTGAGTGAAATTAGGAGAGAAACAGACACAGAATAATCTTTCCCATATGCAGGATATAAAAAAATCATTATAGGGGAAATAACAAATGCCCAAAGGCAAGAGAAACTGAGAACATGTCTTCAGCAGGAAATTATCACAGGGAGGAGTTTGGGGAGGACACTAGGAAAAGAGTAAAGCAGATACTTTTCTGGTCTCTACCATTGGGTGAAGGGTGAAGAGTGACTTGCTGGAGTAGTTCATGTATGAAAACCTACTTATAACAGTTTGTAAACCATAATACACAAAATAAGAATAAATTTAAAATGAAATACAGCCTAATCATTTGAAAGTTAATTCATCTGTAATTTGCTTTAGGGCCACAGAAAGTGGTGCTCAGGGGTCTATCCTGGTTGTGCTCAGGGGACCATTTGTGGGCCTCCCACAAACAAAGCATGCAATCTAGTTCTTAGAGTTATCTCTCTGCCCAAACCTCTTTGCCTTTACATTTTACAATATCATTTACAATTACATTTGCAATATCACTTACTATGTTAACAATCCTTATGAGTTTCAACCAGCATTTATTTACATAATAATAAATGTATTATTTTGCAAAATATATAACCATAAATATTTTGCATATATTCTAACACTTTACATCATTCTTATGAACAGAAATAAACTCCCCATAAGTAAACTGACCTCATAGATTTGTCAAACTGCTTTTAAACTACTTCACATTTTTTTAACTCATACAAGAATTAAATAAAGGAATTGGGTTGTTTCACACAATAGAAAGGTTCCAGGGACAGAGGGTCTCCACTAGACTGACTTAAAATATTCTACCATGTGCCCCATAACAGAGAAATGTTTCTACTATACCCACTGCTATGGCTAACAATCCCTTATTCCCCATAGATGATGTGAGTTCTCACAGTGGAACACAGAATCTAACAAGTGCTAAGAAAGCTTCCTCATCATATTAAGGGTATTATATAGCAATATACTGAGATATACTCATTTAACAACTTTCACTCTTTCACTCTAACATCATTGTTTTATTTGCCTCAATTTAGGCTTCAAGATGGAGATGAATTCATAATTTTGACATAACAATACCTTTTAGGTGGACTCTCTTTACAGTGCTCATCATCTATGATTACAATAGAATTACTGGTCTCTACTTGTATTATTGGTTTCCTTGGTCATATTGTGCATGAAATTCTCTTTCAGATTGACTCGACTATGCCTTAAAAATATATCTTTTGTTGTTGTT
This sequence comes from Suncus etruscus, assembly GCF_024139225.1. NCBI lineage: Eukaryota > Metazoa > Chordata > Mammalia > Eulipotyphla > Soricidae > Suncus > Suncus etruscus. The sequence goes on from NC_064852.1 coordinate 91,214,237, forward strand.
GTTGTTGTTGTTGTGAACTTGAAGATATTCATCTAAACTGTTTGCCGGCTATTGTATTTTAAAGCGCTTTTTGTTGATTCAGCTGAATTTTTTCCTTTCACTCTATTTGGGATCCTTCCCAGCAAACATTTTTTGGTAACTATGAGTGAGTGATGGCCATGATTTTGTGAAATATGTTTATGTATGTCATGTTGTGTGTCTGTATGTCTTACATGTTTTGTATATAGTTCTTTTTTCCTGACTTTATCTTCCCCAATTTATTCTTCCTTATCCTTCCCTCTTTTTTCTTAGTCCCTAACATTCTATTTTCAGGAATCCCTTCACATATGCAAATCATCACCCACAATGACAAGCCTCCTGATCTCGGACTGAGAAAGACATAGTAAACTGTTGCAGTGCTGTATCCGGGTTCAAATTACAACCTGCTTTCCCTGACTCATCAAGTATCTTCGGTGGGACTTTTGGGAGTTCTGGACTCCCCATCCTTTCAGAGTGGTTTTTGAACTTGGTAGAAATTTCAGCTCTTGTAGTTTTTATAATTTTAATCCTGTAAAGTTATATTTGATTCTACACTTTTGTTGATTACTGTAATTAATGTTTTTTTTTGTTTTTTTGTTGTTTTTTTTTGGTTTTTGGGCCACACCCGGCATTGCTCAGGGGTTACTCCTGGCTGTCTGCTCAGAAATAGCTCCTGGCAGGCACAGGGGACCATATGGGACACCGGGATTACACCGGGATTCGAACCAACCACCTTTGGTCCTGGATTGGCTGCTTGCAAGGCAAACGCCGCTGTGTTATCTCTCTGGGCCCAATGTTTTTACATTTTAGTTTTTAATTTTTGAAATTGATGTGGTATTTCATTAAGGTTTTACTTTTGTTACTTTGGGTTAGGGGTTAGATACTATCATAAATAAGTTACTAGATTGTAATTCTGTCTGGTATTTTGGTCTTTTGCGTGGGTGCATCATTGGGAAAAAATAGATGCAATAGGAGGTTTTATCCATTTTGGATAGACTCTCAATTTATTCATTTACACGGGGAGGTTCTCTGCCTTAAGCATTTTGTTTTGGTTTTGAACTTAAGTTCCCATCTAAATAATCGGTCGTACGTGGTTCTTCAATCTTGGACCTCTTAGGAACTTCTGACTGGACTAGAACTCCTCTTGGACTGAGTTCAAATACCTATGGATCTTCTTTACTATGGCCCCCATTGTACAGGGGTGTGTGTGCCTCTTTCTTCAATATAGGGGCCTAATTCACTGCCTCCAAAGATGGGCTTTCTTCTGCTCAAGCTGGACTGGAATGGAAAATGTGTTTCATCTCTCCTGCTACGCAGCCTTGTGAGCATCTCATCTAAGGATTTCTGTCTCCAAATTACTTTCGGGCTTTGTGATTGCCCCGGTAGCTCCTCATGGCCTATTAGGTCCCCTGAATCTTGTAATTTCATATTCGACTTCTGCTTTTCCAAGGGAATACTTACTCGGAATTGTTCATCTTGGACGCTGTAGATTTTTTCTACTCTGGAGCTTGTAGTTGATTCCTTTACATCTGTTTCTGGTTTTGAACACCCTGTGTTAGGTTAAAATTTTTTTCTATACTTTTACCGGTGATGCGCTTATGCAAACAGCCACTCTTTTACCATTGCTTATTTGTTCTTTTTACAATTATAAAAATATTACTTACTTCTGTACATTATTATTGTTTCTTTACAAAAAAAAGGGGGGGAATTGTAGTATATGAAAAAGTTTCCATAAGATTATTCTTGGAATTGTTGTATATAAAAATATTTCCGTAGGATTGTTCTGTGACTATTGCCCCACCTAGCCCTTCCAGGTGGGGCGCTGTGGAGTTGGCAATAAAAAGCTTGATGGCCAGGGGAGAGGGGTCCTTTTGCAAAAGCTGTTTGCAGGCTTCAAGAGGATTCTCTCGCTCTCTCTGCCCAATCTTTTACACCCTATCCTTCTTGTCTGTGTGGATTATTATTTGCTGCGAATAAATATTACCAAGGTCTCCCCCCGAAAGGGGACAAGGGGATGGGAAGTAATTTCTCATTCTGGGGACTGTTCTTGGATTCACAAATACCCAACAAAGGAATTGACAGCACAGATAATTTACAAATGGCGCCACAGGGAGACACCTATAACCTAATACTAGCCTTTCAGGTTGTATGAAAACACATTTTAAAGAATAAAAATAACAGGCAGAATCCAAGCTGCAATAAATTCTAAGAAATGCAGCATTTTAGATTTTTAATGATTCATATAGAAGTGTGGCCTATAGTAAGTAAGGATTTAATATGAAAAATATTAATAGAATGTATTCCATTTCACCAACTAGATCATGATAATAATTGTTAAAATTGAACTATATTAGCAGTGGGACTTTATGATCAATTCTAAACTTTTAAGTAGTGTTTGGTTATTGTCTTTATTTTCGAAGGAGGTCCACTAGTTATTCTCCATTAATTTAACCCCAATTCAGAACTACACATTCCTCATTTCCACTCAGATCTGAGCTTCTGGAAGTTGGTTTCTCTGTAATTGTAAATCACTTAGCTTTACTTGTGTTTACAGGTTGAATTATCCCAACTTGAGTCTTCCTCAGGAGGGTATAAGAAGGAGAACTTGGACATTCTCATCTACCAGGTGGCTATGTCCTTCCTTTTTATTTTTTTAGCTCCTGCCCCATGGTCCCTTTCTTGGTACCATAATGGACTCTTATAATAGTGTGTTCTCCCTGTTATAATGGGGTGACTTTCTGCCATCTTGGCCTCTGGGTAGCTCAGCATTTTTTGTCACTTTCTTTAGCCCAACTCCACCTCTGTAAGTAGCCCCTTCATTAAAATATTTTGAACCATCTAACTGCATTCCATTTCCTGATCAGGCTCCTTCCTCTTCTTAAGACCCTCTCTCTTTCCAGATGTAACTAATTAAACCTACCAACCTCAGCAGGCCCATATGCCAGAGAGTCTCCTGATCTTAAAGTTTTCCTCCTCTGTCTACCTATTCTACCACATTTCCAATAGTTTGTGCCTTCTGCCAAGGATCCTGCATTGTACCAAGTAATTCAGAAATGAATTAATAGTTAAAAAATGTTTTCAAAATAATCTTTCTTGATTTAAGGGGAAGCATATGGTATAATAATATACAGAGATAACAATTTTATGATAAACATTTTGGGCAAAAGCAGAAAGCAAAATGATCAATCTACAAGAAAATATCAGTCTATAGATCTTAGAACTAATAAAAAGGAATGTGGGCATATCTGGAGCCCTGGTCCTAAAATAAGTAGTGAAAGTTACCTCAGTTTACAGAGCAGAAAGCCAGCTTTTTGGGGACTTATACTCAGCTTATTATCCTTACTTTGCATAGCATCTGAAAGAGTAATAATTGAATTTCTAAGAAGACAATGAATAAATGTACCAGAAAGTTGCTTTGGTTCTTGGTCTCTCAGCCTTCTCATCAGTCATGCTTGTAGTTTGCACGAGTATAAAATAAATTCCCATGATTTGTGAGATCACCCCCCACATGCTGTTATTTTCATTGCAGGCAGACAGGTCTGATGAAGGACAGAGGTGAAGAATGAATAAACCTAGTCAGTCAGGAGAGAGTCATGGAGTCAGTGGCTTCTCCCTCAAGGTGACTCCAATTGCACTAAGCCAAAACAGCTCTTTCTTTATTCTCAGTACAAAAAATCAACTGGGTAGGGAGGGTGGAGTAAGATCCAGATAGAGTTTTATATATCAAAGGTCTAGGTGAAAAGGAAAGAGGAGATTGGAGGAAAGGCTTTGTTTTGGGTTAGTAGCTCATCTTGTAGATGAGCACCTTGTTTTCATTTCTGTCAACACAAAACCCACATTGGGCCCTTGGCTTTCTATCCCTACCAGGTCTCAGTAACAGAGTCATCAGGATCAGAAACATTTATTCAGCTTATGACTAAAGCAATATTTTAAATGTGTTCATTATATAATATTTATGGTTTGGTGGGTGTTTTTAGTTTGTATGAATTTAGTCCTTGGTTGCTTTGGTAAACTATTCAGTTTGGATAAGAATGTGTCATTGAGATGTAAATGTTCCTTAGATATTTCTTGTTTTTACTAAATTAATCATTTCTTAGGATTAGCCTGAATCCCATACTCATATAGATCTTTCAAACTTGTTTTCAACAATATGGCATAAGAGATGACAAGGTGGATCAAAGTACTTGTTGCTCAGCAATTGAACTCTTGCCCTTGCATGTGTGAGATTTGGATTGTCCACAGGCAGCACAAACATCTGGGACTTTTATTTTTTGTTCGAGTGTTTTGCTTATTTATTTGTTATTTTTTTAAGCTGTGCCTAGCTGTGCCCAGGGCTTACTCCTGACACTAAACTATAGGATTACTCCTGAAGGGATTTGCAGTCTCTCTGCTGTTCCAGGGATCCAACCTAGATTGGTAGCTTGTAAGGAAAAGCCCTACCCACTGTACTAGCTCTCTGGTCCTACAGACAGCAGGGGGAAAGCCTAAACTAAAAGCCATTTTTAAGTGCCTCACTAACAAGATACAGTAGTGAACATCATAAACCCAAAATAGCAGTTATCAAAAACTGAGAAGCAAAGTTCACTCCCCAGCCAAAATCACATCTCTGATACAGAACAAAAACCCTAAGCCTGAGATTTTAAAAGTAAGTTACTTTTTTAAAAATAGAGATATATTTGGAAAATAATTAAATTCAAATATTATATCTCGCTTCTACTATCAATTTTGTCAAAAATAATGAATACCTTCAAGCATTTTTAATTGCAAGTGAAATAATCCATTCTCAGATAGTGCAAATATTGACAGACAAACAAATGCTATTAAAGATTGCCCTCCAAAAAAAGTCCAGTTAAAAAGATACAGATCTACTGTGCAAAAGTTAAGATCGCTATCTACAGAAGGCTGACTGTAACAACCATGACGGGGCAGAACGTATCCTGGGACCAATAAAAAAAAGCCTTAGTCTAGGCTTTGGCCTACGATCTGTACAAGAACCAAGATCTCTGATTGCAGAGGTCTGGCTGAGACAACTGCAACTGAACAGGTCTTCTGGAAACATAATGAAAGACTTTATCCCAGGCTCCATTCTAGGATCAGTCCAAAACTCAAGACCACCAACTATAGAAGACTGATTAAAACAACAATGATGGAACAGAACTTCTAGAACCATAAAGGAAGACTTCATCATAGGCTCCACTCCCTGACCTGTGCAGATACCGAGATCTCTAGATACAGAGGCTTGATTTTATCACCCAGGACAGAGCAGAAGTCTTCCATTCACCACAAAAGCACCAAGGGGAGAGTAAATGAACCTGAAAGGAGTCTATAGTTAATCCCATGACAATATACTTCAAGGGTGGAGAAACCCTGTTTTTCTTAGGCCAAGAGAATTCCTTTTCGAATGATCCCAATATTTACAGTGCCTGTGCAGGAGGAAAGAAAAAAAAAGGCAAAAAGCACAATTTTTTTATCTAGTTTTTGCCAATTTATTTGTTTTGGTGTGGTTATTGCAGTTGTTGTCTCCATTCATATTTAGCTTTTTTTTTCTTTTCTTTTCTCCCTTTATGTGCTCTGCCTTGTTTTTTTATCTCAAGACCATGCCTTTATGTGGTGCTTATCTTTATTGTTGGAGTGTTCACTGGATGTTTTATTTGACACTTCTTTTTGTACTGTTGTGGTGTTCCACCTCCTTTTTCCCCTTCATCTCTCAAAACTAGGATGAGAGCTTCCAGAAGGACTCCGCCCATTTTCAATGTATTTGATTTTTTCCCCAGTTTATTACTTTTCTCTTCTTCAAACAAAACCACATAACTCGAACTATCTAGTCCCGCCTCCCAACTAGAGCGAGAAATAAAGGAGGTACCAAGACCAAACTGGTATAGGACCACGAAGTAGTCAGCTAGGCACAGAGGGAACCACTTATTCTGGCAGTTAAGTTGATTTTTAGGTACTTAATGTTCTGAAGTACAGTTGTGAGTAGAATTGTATTTTTACTATCTCTTTCTTCTCCATTATTTGCATTTAGAAAATCATGGATGTCTCTGTGTTAATTTTTTAACATGACACTTTCCTGTAATCATTTATTATTTCTCAAAGCTTTTTTGTAGTCTTCAAGATATATATATATATATATATAAACATATATAAACATATATCCACAGACAGAACTTGGCTTCTTTGTTTTCTATCTAGACGCCCTTGCCTAATTGCTATGGCAACTACTTTCAATAGCATAATGAATAGAAGTGGTGAGAGTGGACAACTCTGTCTCATGCCCAATCTTAAAAAGGAGGCTTTTAGCTTTTTCCCATGGAATATAATGTTTTTCATGAGCTTATGATAAAAGAATTTGAGTGTATGAAGGATAGTTCTTTTATTTCCATTATGTGGAGAGTTTTACCATGAATGAGTGAATGGGTGGATTTTATCAAATGCTCTCTTTGCATCTATTGATATGGTCACATTATTTTTTATTTTATGAAGATGGTATAGATTGCCTTCTTATTTGTCCTTTTTTTACCCATTGCCCCCTCACTATATGTATAACTACTTTATTTGTGTGTGGTGGTGCAAGAAATCAAACCAATGACTTCACATATGCAAGAAACTGACACTGAGTCATATCTCCAGCCCCTGGTAACACTTCTAGTTCATCTTTTCATTGTTTCTTTTTAAAAATATAAGCAAGTACAACTATATATTTCCTCAGACCCAAGATAGCATGTGAACGTGCACACACAATATTCTCCAGTCCATATAGAATATTGATTCTAGTTAAGATGCAACTTCTATAGAAGATACAGAGGTGATATTTAAAGTACTAGTAGACTCAAATGTTAGGAAAAGTCATTCCCTTCAACATAGTGAAGTGTTTGAGTGGGAATGAAAAAGGTATAGAAGACAAAAATGAAACCAAGAAAATGGGGATCTTTACAGAGAGAAAATAAATGTTCTAAGGATTAGGGACTGAGAAGTCAGTCTTTGGCATCCAATAGAAAGAGACAGCATGCTATTGTGAATGCTCGAGGGCTAGCAGAATTTCTATCCTATTAGTCTTGCTAGTTACAGTGAAGTGATCCCACCTGTTTCTTACAAAACTTCTGGCCATCAGAGGGGTAATTTGTGTTTTGATATTTTGGTGTTTTTTTTTAGCTGAATTACATGTAAGATGGCTATGCATATTGTTTTTGTGAAATTCACTTCTATTATATATACATATATATATATATATACATTTATATCCAATGAGGCTGAAAGCTTCACTTATATTCTGTTTCTGATATATTTGAAAGGACAAGAAAGACAATAGAGTCCATATTATTGTCACTCACTGCTTTGAAAGACATGAGATTTTAAACAAGTCTCTGTATTATTGAACATAAAATGAATATAACTCATTTTGTATTTTCTTAAAATTAATATCATTAGTGATTATTATCATTTTACAACACCATCATACTTGTGACCAAGGTTAAAGAAAAGACCCAATAAAAAGATGGACAACCAGAAATGCTGCATTTTTCTATGCAGATTCTAATTATTTCTTTCTTTTTTTGTGTATGTGTAGTTTTAGGGTCACACCTGGCAGTGCTCAGGGGTTATTCCTGGCTCCACGCTCAGAAATTGCTCCTGGCAGGCACGGGGGACCATATGGGATACCAGGATTCGAACCAATGACCTCCTGCATGAAAGGCAAACGCCTTACCTCCATGCTATCTCTCCAGCCCCAATTATTTATTAATTGCTATTACTACATTTTCCTATAAATTCTAAGGAAAGTGTATAAAAGTATATGTAACAAGATAAATATGGAAAACTACTAAAGACAGACTGAAGGAGTGTTTAAAATTATTGTTTGCATTAATTAGTCTTAGCTTAAGATTAGTAATCTCAGGGCATACAGAACCTAGCCATATGTGAAGTCAATAGGAGTAAGCTAAATATAAAACACTATAACTTAGTACACTGCTGGCAGTGTATTAATCTACATAGAGATGTAACCTCAGGTAAATGACAAAGGAAAATGTTGATTCCTCCCCTAGCACTCTGGCTTCCATAATAGATGAACCAAGATACCTGAGATTAGAGCATGGAAGAGAGTTGAAGGAAATTATTCAATAAAAGTAAATTGAGTATCGTTTAATAAATCTACTCTTATATGATTTTTAAGACATTGACCAATTTTGAAGATCACAAGCTCTAGACTGGGAGGTTTGCTATTAAAATTTCCTTCATCCTCTATTAACCTTAGTGATAAAATCAGAAAAAATGCTTCCAAGCCTCATTTTGTCTCTGTATGACCCATTAATTTTCATAAAATGTTTGTTCTGAAATAGTTCAATGATGCAACTATAACTGGTTGTAGTTATAATTTACCAAGTATCAAAGGCCTACAGTTTTAGAGCCATAGAGAAGAGTTAGACTCTTTCCACTAACCTTCTCTGGGTGTATTTTAATCAGAATATGATAACTAAGAGCAAAGACTATTAGATACCTACAGTCTTCCTAGAGAACTTCCTAGAGAAGTTGACTTACTGGCATTGAGAGTGCCAGAGGCTCAGCAGGTACATCAATGACTGCCTTCCAAGGCTGAGTTTTAATCTGTTTCCATCTCAGATTATCAAGGGCAACCTCCAGCAGTACCTGATTTCCCATACCACAAGTGAGTTCCTCTATTGAGTACCAGAACCAAGTGTTTGAGCACTAGACTTCACAGCAATGGCAACAACAACAAAGAGAAAAAAGAAAAAAGAAGGTCAGAGACCTGGTCACGATCAAAGGTTATATCAAAGAATTACTATCACATAATCTTGCCAGTGACATTTTCCTATCTTGTCAATTTGTAAGTCCACAGATGAATGATTATGAAAATCTTTATATCAATTTAAGGGGGTTCTTGTGATAGTCAAAGAATGTATATTTGGAAGAGAAACACTTGAAACTATAAAGTATTACTGATTAGAAATGCTTTAAGGATTATTACCAGGACTTGGAAAAAAAGGACTATAATATTAGGAAAAGGGGTAAAATAGGAAAAGTCACCCACTACCTTTGTATAAATTTAAGGATGTTTTCCAGTCTGGGTTCTTGGGGGAAACATTTTCCTTGAGAATTTATAACCTGAGTGTCTCATTAACATGTTTCCAAGAACATGCAAGCTGAAAAATAAACAAAAACCAAAGTCAGTACAATGATTCATCCAAGAAACAACTACAAAACTCAACTGTGGGGCCGGAGAGATAGCATGGAGGTAAGGCATTTGCCTTTCAAGCAGAAGGTCATCAGTTCGAATCCTGGTGTCCCATATGGTCCCCTGTGCATGCCAGGAGCAATTTCTGAGCATGGAGCCAGGAGTAACCCCTGAGCACTCCCAGGTGTGACCCCAAAACCACAAAAAAAAACCCTCAACTTGTGCTGGAGTGTTAGGCTGTCAGGATTTCTTCCAAATGCTCATGTATCTGAAGACCAATTTTATGTTCCTCATAAATCTCATACTGTTTAGTTTAAATAGACCCAACTCTTTTGACTAATTTTCATATGATACTTTCCAAAACTGTCACATCCTTTTCCTCTCTATTCTCTCCCACATATCAGTGTTCCATTTTGAGTGTGACCTCTTCCTCCAGTTTAAACATAAAGGCAACATTCCAAATAATTACAAATACATGAGAAAAAGTTATATCATTATAAAAATTAAATAAAGTTTTAATTTGGTGGGGATATCAGGGATGGGATTGAGGGGTAAAGGGATAGTTGGATTTCTGAAGGGGGAAGAAGGAATAGTACATGGGAGGGGTTATATAGGGTATAGGTATGGATTGTTTTGTGATTTAGGTTTGTCTCTTAAGGAGGATTCCTATCTCTGTTTGCTCCTGCCCACATATAAACATATAGAAGTTAGCTTGGGTATATATTAATGAAGAGAGGTGGGGAGGGCAAGAGATGCAATGAGTACAGAAAGATAGGTAAGTATAGTACTTGTAAGGAAAAGAAACTAATAGATCAACTTTTGAATATGTATAGGTTTCGTTCTCCAGTACTAACCACTGTGTTAGTGAGGTCTATCTATATAGGTGTTTACCCTTTGCAGTATGTCCGCAGCACCCTATATATCAGCTTTCCTTTCCTATAGAGGAGATAACCGTGTGGTTGTTATTTGACATAGATTGAATTGATGATAATGAGGAGAAGAAAGTAGAAGAAGAAGAGGGAGACAAGAAGAAAGAAAAGAAAAAGCAATACAAAACAAACAAACAAACAACAACAAAAATATGAGGTAATGAGAAGAGAGGATAAAAGAGCAAGGGCATGTTATTTTACTTGAACGTGTTCAATGCTTAGGCCCTGTGGTATAAATCTGTAGGTCACAGTTGTTGCTTCGGTGGTCTGGCTGGTCATGTGCTTCAGGTCCTAAAAGAAGGCATAATCTAGAGATAAAGGGTATGTTAAAGAGTTTTATCCAGACTTTTTCATGATGCAAGCTGAGTATGGTGCCTCGTGTGACTGAGCACCAAGGTGCCACTGCAGGATGTTCACCCTTTGTATCCAGGAACCCCTATGGACAAAAAAAAAAAAAAAAACTGAGAGGTTACTTTAAATGTGGTAAGGTTGGCATTCAAACATACTGTTTTAAAATATTTCCGTTGGAGTCAGTAATTTCCCTTCATAATCTTTACCTGTAATCCCCTATAAGATCCCTAGTAAATTATTGTGAGCCTTTGTAGTAAAAGGTTAATTACAGCCAATCCAGGACCAAAGGTAGTTGGTTCGAATCCCGGTGTCCCATATGGTCCCCCGTGCCTGCCAGGAGCTATTTCTGAGCAGACAGCCAGGAGTAACCTCTGAGCAATGCCAGGTGTGGCCCAAAAACCAAAAAAAAAAAAAGGTTAATTACATACCTGTTCTCTCTACGCTGCTGTTTCTGCTGTTGCTGGTTTCTTTATGATATAATGTGTAGTCAGGCTTTGTGTTGTTTCTCTTCCCTTTGTTTTGGATTTTACTCCCCAGTATATGGTGATTATCACAGTGTTTGAGGTTTCTATCCTGTTACACCCTGTTATTTGATCATGGGGTATTGGTTGTATATCTGGTGTATATTCTAGGTACTTCAGAATAGTGCTATCATTCTGTGTTTGTCTTTCATCTTCTGGCTTACTTCGTTTAACATAATATTTTCTAGGTCCATCCATGTTGCTGCAAAGTCTATGATTGTATCATTTCTGACTGCCATGTAGTATTCCATTGTGTATAGATACCACATCTTGATGATCCACTCATCTGTTGTTGGACATCCAGAGGTTGGTTCCAAGGCTTGGATATTATACTGAGTGCTGCAATAAATAGTGGGGTGCACACATACTTTGGGATGAATGTCCTTCCGGCTTGGGGGTAGATACCTAGGAGAGCAATTGCTGGATCAAATGGCAGCTCAATTCTTAGTTCCTTGAGCACACTCCAGACTTTTCCATAGGGGTTGGACTAGGGGGCATTCCCACCAGCAGTAAATGAGAGTTCCTTTCATACCACATCCTTGCCAACAAAGATTGTTCCCATTATTTTTGATGTGAGTTATCCTCACTGGTGTAAGGTGATATCTATTTGTTATCTTGATTTGGATTTCCCTAATGATGAGTGAAGGTGAGCATGTTTTCATGTGTTTGTTGACCATCTTTCGGTCTTCCTCAGAGAAATGTATATTCATTTCATCTCCCCATTTTTCTATGACTTTATTTGATTTTGGGGGATTCAGCTTTCTGAGTGCTTTGTACATTCTGGTTATCAGCCCTTTATCTGACGTATTGATTGCAAAAAATTTTTCCCATTCTGTTAACTGTCTTCTTGCTTTAAGTTGGGTTTCCTTTGCCATGCAGAAGCTTTTTAGTTTGATGTAGTCCCATTTGTTTATGTTTGATGCTAAAGTCCTTGCCATTGGTGTTCCATCCTCGAAGACTTTTTTTAATATATAGGTCTTCGAGTATTCTACCTATTTTTCCTCAATAAACTTTATAGATTCTGATCTAATTTCAAGGTCTTTAATCCATTTTGAGTTGACTTTTGTATAAGGAGTGAGGTATGGGTCAATTTTCAGTTTCTTACAGGTGATTTTCCAGTTGTACCAACACCATTTGTTGAAGAGACTTTATTTGTTCCATTTAAAGTTCTTGGCTTTATTGTCAAATATTAGTTAACTGTATATCTGGGGATTTATGTCTGGAAATTCTGTTTTAACCCACTGGTCTGAGGCTCTGTTTTAGTTCCAGTACCATGCTGTTTTGATTACTATGCCTTTATAGTATAGCTTCAGGTTAGGTAAAGAGATGCCACCCAGCTTCTTATTTTTCAGTATCTGTTTGGTTATTCTGGGTCTTTTGTGGTTCCAGATAAATTTTATGATTGATTGTTCTAAGTCGTTAAAGAATGATGCCTGGATTTGGATAGGAATTGCATTGATTCTATATAGAAGTTTGGGTAGGATAGTCATTTTTGATTATGTTGCTTCTACCTACCCATGAGCATGGGATGTTCTTCTATTTCCTTAGATCCTCTTCAATTTCTTTCTGAAGTGTTTTGGAATTTCCCTGGTATAAGTCCTTCCCTTGTAAGGTTGATCCCTAGGTACTTAATATTTTTTGATACTATTTTAAATGGAACTGTATTCTTAATTTCTCTCTCCTCTACTTTGTTATTTGTATGTAGAAATGCTAGTGTCTTTTGTGTATTGACTTTGTAGCCAGCCACTTTGCTGTACTGGGTTGTTTCTAGGAATTTTACTGTGGACTCTAGGTTTTTCGATGTATATTATCATATCATCTGCAAAAAGAGGTAGTTTGAGTTCCTCCTTCCAATTTGGATTCCTTTGATTCCCCTCTCTTGTTGGATTGCTATTGCTAGGACTTCTAATATTATATTGAATAAGAGTGGAGAGAGTGGACAGCCTTGCCTAGTTCCTGACCTTAGTGGAAATGCTTTCAGTTTTTCACCATTAAGGATAATGTTGGCTGTGGGCTTTTCATAGATAGCTGTAACTATCTTGAGGAAGATTCCTTCTAGCCCTACTTTGCTGAGTGTTTTCAGCATGAATGGGTGTTGGATTTTGTCAAACGCCTTCTCTGCATCAATTAATATGATCATGTGGTTTTTGTCTTTCTTGTTGTTGATGTGGTGTAGGATATTGATTGATTTGCATATGTTGAACCAACTTTGCATCCCTGGAATGACACCCACTTGGTCATGGTGTAAAATCTTTTTGATGAAGTGCTGAATTTGGTTAGCTAAAATATTTTTAAGTATTTTTGCATCTATGTTCATTAGTGAGATTGATCTGTAGTTTTTTTCTTGGTGGTGTCCTTGCCATCTTTGGGAATGAGTGTGATATTAGCCTCATAAAAGGTATTGGGGAGGATTCCTTGTTTTTATACGTAAGATTTCCCCTTTTTTAATATGCCTTTGCAGGAAGAAGTGGTGCTACATTATATTGCTGGTGGATTTGGGGGTGGAGAGAGAAGAAAACAGAAACACGACAAAAACTAAAAACATAAATGCTCATATGTATCTAAAGAAAAAAATTTTTTAATTAAATAAAAGAATTAAAGAAATAAGGTGGGGCCGGAGAGAAAGCATAGAGGTAAGGCATCTTTCCTTCATGCAGAAGGATGGTGGTTTGAATCCTGGCATCCCACATGGTCTCCCATGCCTGCCAAGGACGACCTCCGAGCATAGAGCCAGGAGCAACCCCCAAGTGCTACCAGGTGTGACCCAAAAAAGCAAAAAGAGAAGAAAACAGAAACAAAAACAAAAACAAAAAAAAGGAACAAACTGATGCAGGAGATTACTTTACATTTGGAAAAAAACAGGTTAAGAGATAGTGTTATATTGGTCTTATACTTATGATGAAAGTATAGGCTTCCCCATTGTCTTTTGAGATTTTCTTGTGGGGTGTGGGCTCCAAGGCGCCTTTTTGTCACACACCCTCCCTGGCCTTCCTGAGATTGACAAAAGATTTGTAGCAGGGAGGTCTTGGGTAGAGTTCTTGCAGTGGGGATCCTTTTGGAACTAGGTCTGGTATCAAGCCACAGTCCACATTAGGGAGAGGTGATTAGGAGGGCCACACTGCATGAGTCAGTCAGGGTGTTGGTTGTATTTTCTTTCTGGGAACGAGGTGTAGGTTTGAATGGGTGTCTGAATCAAACTCTTTAACATACCCTTTATCTCTAGGTTATGCCCTCTTTTAGGATCTGAAGCACATGGCCAGCCAGACCACTGAAGCAGTAACCGTGACCTACAGATTTATACTACAGGGCCTATGCATCGAACACGTTCAAGCAAACTAACATGCCCTTGCTTTTTTGTCCTCTCTTCTCATTACCTCAAATTTTTGTTGTTGTTGTTTGTTTGTTTTGTTGTGTTTTTTTATTTTGTTTTTCTTTCTTTTTGTTTCCCTCTTCTTCTTCTACCTTCTCCTCCTCATTATCATCAATTCAATCCATGTCAAATAAAAACCACATTTTTAAATTAAACCACATTTAAATTTATTTTTAAATTGTGAAGTTCTTTTTTGTTGTTTTTTAATTGTGGCCAAAGTGAATTACAAATCTTACACAGTGATATTTAAGGTACACAGTGACAATAAATGAGGGCCTTTCCACCAGCAGTGTTGTCCTCCCTTCATCCATGTTCCCAAGCATATATCCCTTATCTCCCTCCTTTATCCCCCAGAATGCTAGCGTAACTAAAAGCATATATGTTAACACTAATGTAAACCTTATTTTTTTTTTTGCAGTTCCAGATATTTTTACTAGTGGTTTCTTAAAGGTTTGGAGTCAAAGGGGCACTGTAAAAACAATGTTAGTGTGGCAATTATCGTTTGCACTGGCCCACCAAAGTATGGGGGTCATGGAAAGGAAAAACTTTGGCCTAAGTACAAGGAGACCCTACCCCTGAAGTTTCCTGACATAAGACCATTTCTAGGCTCCAGGAAAACTAGTTTGTCCAATCCCAGTCATTGTCTGTAGTGCCCATACAGTTATATTTTTCACAGTCTCTGTTGTTGATCTCACGTTTCTGTATTAAAGGTCCTGGAATCTGTATATCCTACATTGAAGTCAGGATGGTGCGGAGCGGTGTCTAATTTCAACTCCCAATTAACGGGCAATGCAGAAAGCCTTGTCCAGATTTGAGGTGAAGTAAAGTTGACTTTATTCAAGACCATATACAAATGTTCCAATATAGGTGACCAAAGACTGTATTTTGAATATGTTGCCAAAAAAGGGCAATGTAACAATGTAATTTTTGTTTAATAATGCCAGCCCATTAGACACACACAAATTTAGATAACAACATGTATCTGAAATTACCAAATGTTTAATAACAGAATGATCAACTAGCATAAAGAGCTTACTAAACCTTTGAACAATGACTTTATGACCTCATTGGAGAAACAATAGTTTTCACAAATTAGTTTCTGCTATATTTACTTTTTTCTCTCTATTCCTCCTTATTTAAAATGTATTCATCCTAATAAGTCAACAAAAAGTTTGTATATTATGTTTCAAATCTTTGGAAATTTAAAGTTCTTACTCAGTCAATACATTATCATTTCAATGTAATTGTTGTTTAATTAAGAATGAGAGAATGATTTTTATTAATATCACTATATAAATAGGTCATTAATAAATAAAATTATTATTTAAAAAACCCCACATGGTTACCTCCTCTGTAGGAAAGGAGAGCTGATATATAGGGTGCTGCAAAAAATACTGCAAAGGGTAAACACCTATATAGATAGACCTCACTAACACAGTGGTTAGTACTTGAGACACAAAACCTATACATATGCAAAAGTTGATCTTTTAGTTTCTTTACCTTACATGTACTATACTTACCTATCTTTCTGTACTCAGCGTATCTCTTGCTCTCCCAACCTCTTTTCATTAATATATACCTAAGGTAACTTCTATATGTTTATATGTGGGCAGGAGCACACAGAGATAGGAATCCTCCTTGAGAGACAACCCTAAATTATAAACAACCCATATCTATAGCCTATATAGCCCCTTCCATATACTATCTCCTCTCCCCCCTTCAGAAATCCGACTATCCCTTCACCCCTCAATCCCTAATCCATTAGACATCAAGTCCAACCTCCTACCCCAATGAACCAATTCCCAGCACCCACGTGAAGAGACAAAATATGGTTTTTGAAAGGTCGATAAAATCAATACACTTGTGACACAACACAAAGCAGCAGAAATTAGTGAAGTTATGAATATCTGAAAAGATGGAATTGAAACTGATTCTTCCTTTTCCCAAACAGATGATTATAAGGATCGTTGGGTCACAAAGGCTACAGCACTCATGAGACACAAGCACAAAGTTTATCTTTGTTTTATCTGACAAGGTGTACTTCATTAATTTGGATATGCTCAACTGCCCTTGCATTATGGGAAAAAGTCCTACTTGGTAGTAATAAAAGATTTTCTTAGTGTCTTATTGGATTCTATTTGGACCGACTGTTTTGAAGATTTGTCTTTATGTAAATTAGAAGTATCAGTCTGTAGTAGTCTTATAATATCAGTTAAAATTGCCTCTTTCATTTATAATTCTATCACTTTTTATACTTTTTTCTGGTAAATGTGATTTGGATTTTAGTTTAATTTATTATTTTGCAAATCAACTCTAGGTTACACACAAAAAAAAAATTTTTTTTTTTTTTGGTTTTTGGGTCACACCCAGCATTGCTCTGGGGTTACTCTTGCTCTATGTTCAGAAATCGCTCTTGGCAGGCTCAGGGGACCATATGGATGCCAGGATTCGAACCATTGACCTTCTGCATTGCAAGGCAAACACCTTACCTCCATGCTATCTCTCCGGCCCGAGGACCACCACAATTCTTAGCTCATAAAATTGTCACAAAATAAATGTTGTTTTCCTTCGTCATCCCAAACCTTGATTAATGCTGCCCTAACTACCTAGATTTTGTTGGCTTATTGTTTTTGTAATAAAACATTTTGTTCTCAACCAAGCTGTCAAACTGCCAAACTATTCCAGGTAGTTCTATCTCTTGGCTGAAAACTCTGTGATTTTTTCAGGGTGGGAGCAGTTGATTATCTTCCAGCTAGACCCAGAGGCTGCCACACATGACCTTCTCTGCTGTATAAATGTTCCCAGTTCAACACCACCTTCAAATTTCACAGTACTCACAGCTCAGTAGGAGCTCAGCAACTTTAATATAAAAGTTGTGTAGAAGTTGTGTAGAAGCTTGGTGAAGCTCATTGAACAAAAGCAATAACATAGAAGGCTCAGCAAGTACCAACTAGCTCAGTAAATCCTCAGGCTTTAGAAATTCCACCATGAGATATCAATCATCACAAATGAACTTTTATTGTTTGATTTGTTTGATAATTCCATTTGCCATCTTGTTGCAGCAAGCAATATAAAGTAAATTTTCTATGTGCTTGTTACCTGGGGAGTCTTGGGAGTGGTGAACAATGGTGGAGGGAGAGTCACTCCAGTGGTGGGACTGATTTTGGAACATTATATGCCTGAAATAACTATTGTGAACAGCTTTGTAAAGCACAATGTCATGATAAAAATGAAATTTAAATAATTAAAATAATAAAATAAAATGGCGTTTTAATTCATTTGAGGGTATATTGTTATATAGTAGAAGTTAACCAATATTCTCTCTTTTTTAATATATTTTTTATTTTGATCATAGTGGCTTACATATTGTTGACAATAATATTTTAGGTACATATTTACATAAAATCAGGGGGGATTCCCATCACCAAATTGTACTCCCTATTCCTCCGTTTTTGTTTTCCCTCCCATTTCTTCTTCCCTCACCCCTAGGGCAGCTAGAGTATGTGGTCCCCTCTGTATCTAACCTACTACTTAGTAGTCTTGAACCTGTTTGGTCTTGATGCCTCCCTTATTTCCCCCTCTAACTGGAGGCAGTACTAGCTATTTCAAGTTGCGTGGTTTTGCCTGAAAAAGAGAAAAGTAATAAACTGCGGTAAGAGTCTAATACCCTGAAAATGGGCGGAATCCTTCTAGAGGCTCTCATCATCGATTTGGGAGATGAAGGAGAAAGAGAAGGTGAAACACTCCACCAGTACCAAAAGAAGTGTCAAATATCCAGTGAGGACTCCAGCTATATCAATAAGTACCACAAAAAAAAAAAAAATACAAAAAACACGCCATGGTCTTGAAATAAGAAACATGGCATAGCACATAACGAAAGAAAAGAAAGGGAGAGAAAAAATAAGTATAACTGGGGACAACAATTTCAATAATCACACCTAAACAGAGAAATCGACCAAAATAGATAGGTAAATAAAAAAATAATAATAATAAATGAAGGTAAAAATATATATATATAATAACCAAGGTTTTGTGCTTTTTGTATTTTTGTTTTTTTCCTCCTGCCCTGGCACAGGAAATATTGGGGCCATTTGAAAAAGAATTCACTTGGCCTAAGAAATATGGGGTTTCTCCGTCCTTGGAGTACACTGTCATGGGATCAACTCTAGGCTTTGCTCAGGATCATTTACTCTCCTGGTGGTGTTTTTGTGGTGTTTGGAAGACTTCTGCTCTGTCCAGGGTGATACAATCAGAGCTCTGTGTTTAGAGGTCTCAGTATCTGCACAGATCCTGAGATGGGATTTATGATGAAGTCAGTCTTTGTGGTTCTAGAGGTTCTGTTCCCTCAGTGTCATTTTAATCCATCTTCTGTGGTTGGTGATCTTGGTCTTTGCACTGAGCCTAGGATGGCACCTAGGATAGCGTCTTTCTTTGTGCTTCCAGAAGCCCCATTCCGTTACAATTGTCTCTGCAGGACCTTTGGGACTGGGGATCATGATTATTGTGCAGGTCATATTTCAAACCCTAAACTAGGGCTTTTTTATTGGTCCCAATATGTATACAGTCTGGTCGTGGTTCTATCAGCCAGTCATCTGTAAATTGCGATCTTGGCTTTTGGACCTACCAAAGGGTGCCAAGTCTTCTGGTTTTGTCTTGTCGTTAGCTGGTAGGGTAGGCTAATCTGCTCTAAGGTCAAGTTGTTCACATTTTCCTCGTTGTCAGGATATCATGTTAGAGCTGGCCCTTGTTGTTGACCCCGCAGTATTAAGGCTGTCCTGGATGGGATTTGTTTCCTGCAGCTGCTGTGAAGAACTGTGCCGTTTCTATGTCTGAGATCCAGGGTTCAAGGCTGGATGAATGGTATCTAATCACCTGCGGTCTAAGTTGATTCCACATGACATATTTTCCAGGTAGGAGATATCCCTGTATTGTAAACAACTATGAGTTCCTATCTCTAGTAGATAAGAGCTCTTTTTTTATATATGTAAGATTTCCCCTTTATTTAGTGTGCCTTTGCAGGGAGAAATGGTGCCACATTATATTGTCAGTGTATTTGGGGGTGGGCAGAGGGAATAACAGAAACAGGTCCCATACCCAAAAACGATTAAAAAAAAAGGGGGAATAAAAATGTATGTGCTCACAAATGTATATGTAGGACAGACATTTAAAAAAATAAATTAAAAAAAATAAATAAAAGAAAAAGAAATAAAATGAGTTAGCGAAGTTTTTAAAGGACCAAAGTGGTGCAAAAGACTACCTTACATTTTGGGGGAAAGCAGGTAAAGAGGTGGTGTATTACAGGTCTTATGCCTATGTTGGAAGTACAGTTTTTCCCATTGTCTTTTGGGTTTTTCTTGTGGTGTGTGGGTTCCCAGGCATCTTTCTATCACACCCCCTGACCTTCTTCAGATTGGTAAGAATTTGCGGCAGGGAGGTCTTGGAAGAGTTCTTGCATTGGGGATACTTTTGGGCCTAGGTCCGGTTTCAAGAAACAGTCCACGTTAGGGGGAGTTGGTAGGGAGGGCTGCGCAGCATGAGTCCGCAGGGGTGTTGGCTGTCTTTTCTTGCAGGAGATGAGGTGTGGGTTTGACTGGGTGTCCCCTTGCCTGGGTGCTGGGTACTGGTTCGTTGGGTAGGAGGTCGATCTTGATGCCTAATAGATTAAGGACTGAGGGTGAAGAGTTTTAATATGGTGGGAGATCTGGATGGGATTGAGGGGTGAAGGGATAGTTGGATTTCTGGAGGGGAGAAAGGGGAAGGTATATGAGAGGGATATGAAGGGAGAGAAAAGAGAAAATACCTTAGAAAGAAAGGGAGAAGAGAAAGGGAAAAAAAGTAAAGAGAAGAATAGAAAAGAGAAAAATGAAGGAAAAAAAATAAAGTAGTGAGAAGAGAGGAGAGAATAGCAAGGGAATGCTGGTTTGGTTGAATGTGTTCGATGAATAGAGCCTGTAGTTTAAGTCTGTACATCGCAATTACTGCTTCGGTGGTCTGACTGGTCACGTGCTTCAATTCCTAAAAGAAGGTATAACCTAGAGATAAAGTGTATGTTAAAGATTTTTCTCATGGCAATCTCGTAGTGCAAGCAAGGTATGGTATCTCGTGTGGTATCCCGAGTTGCCATCTTAGTTTGTCCGCCTTTTGTATCCAAGGGTGCCTGTGGACAAAGAAGCTGAGAGGTTATTTAAAATATAGTAAGATAAAGGCATTAAAACA
The DNA here is from genome assembly GCF_024139225.1 of Suncus etruscus. NCBI lineage: Eukaryota > Metazoa > Chordata > Mammalia > Eulipotyphla > Soricidae > Suncus > Suncus etruscus. The sequence continues at coordinate 91,234,832 of NC_064852.1, forward strand.
TAGTGTTATGGTATGTTTCCATTGCAGTCAGTGATTTCCCGTGGTGTTCTATACTTGTGTTCCTGTATACGATCTCTAAGGGATTATTGTGGGCCTTTGTTGTAGAAGTCTGATTACATACCTGTTCTCTCTATGCTGCTGTTTCTGTTGTTGCTGTTTTCTTTGTGGTATAACGTGTAGTTAAGAGTTTGAGTTGTTCCTTTTTCATGTATTTTGGACACTGCTCTCAAGTATGTTGACTATTACAGTGTTTGGAGTTTCTACCCTGTTAAACCCTGTTATTTGATTGTTAGGTATTAGTTGTGTATAAAAATATATGTTCTAGGTGCTTCAGAATAGTGCTACCATTTTGTGTTTATCTTTTGTCTTCTGACTTACTTCGTTTAACATAACATGATCTAGGTCCATCCACGTTGCTGCAAAGTCTGTGATTGTATCATTTCTGACTGCCATGTAATATTCCATTGTGTATATGTACTACATCTTAATGATCCATTTATCTGTTGTTGGACATCGAGGTTGGTTCCAAGATTTGGCTATTATACTGAGTGCTGCGATAAATAGTGGGGTGCATACGTATTTTGGAATGAATATCCTTCCAACTTGGGGGTATATGCCTAGGAAAGCAATTGCTGGGTCAAATGGCAGCTCAATTTTGAGTTCTTTGAGCACTCTCCAGACTTTTCTCCATAGGTGTTGGACTAGGGGGCATTCCCACCAGCAGTGGATGAGAGTTCCTTTCATACCGCATCCCCACCAACAAAGGTTGTTTCCATTATTTTTGATGTGAGCAGTCCTCACTGGTATAAGGTGGTATCTCATTGTTGTCTTGATTTGGATCTCCCTGATGATGAGTGAAGGTGAGCATGTTTTCATGTGTTTGTTGGCCATCCTTCTGTCTTCCTCAGAGAAGTGTCTATTCATTTCATCTCCCCATTTTTTATGGCTTTATTTGGTTTTGGGGGGCTCAGCTTTCTGAGTGCTTTGTATGTTCTAGATATCAGTCCTTTATCTGCTATGTCGAGTGAAAATATTTTTTCCCATTCTGTTAACTGTCTTCTTGCGTTAAGTAGGATTTCTTTTGCCATGCAGAAGCTTTTTAGTTTGATGTAGTCCCATTTGTTTATATTTGATGCTAATGTTCTTGCCATTGGTGCTCCATTCTCAAAGACCTTTTTGATATATAGGTCTTCGAGTGTTCTGCCTATTTTATTCTCGATAAACTTTATAGATTCAGGTCTGATTTCAAGGTCTTTGATCTATTTTGAGTTAACTTTTGTATAAGGGGTGAGGTATGGGTCAATCTTCACTTTCGTACATGTGGTTTTCCAGTTGTACCAACACCATTTGTTGAATAGACTTCCTTTGTTCCATTTCAGGTTCTTGCCTCTTTTATCAAATATTAGTTGGCTATATATCTTGGGGTTTATGTCTGGGAATTCTGTTCTGACCCACTGGTCTGAGGTCCTGTCTCTGTTCCAGTACCATGCTGCTTTGATTACTATGGCTTTATAGTATAGTTTCAAGTTAGGTAAGGAGATGCCTCCCAGCTTTTTGTTTTTCAGTATGTGTTTGGCTATCCTGGGTCTTTTGTGGTTCCAGATAAATTTTGTGATTGATTGTTCTATTTCTTTAAAGAATGGTGTCTGGATTTGGATAGGGATTGCATTAAATCTATATAGTAGTTTGGGTAGGATAGTCATTTTGACTATATTAATTCTACCTATCCATGAGCATGGGATGTTCTTCCATTTCTTTAGATCATCTTCAATTTCTTTCTGAAGCATTTTGAAATTTTCCTGGTATAGGTCTTTCACTTCCCTTGTAAGGTTGATTCCTAGGTACAAGATATTTTTTGATACTATTTTAAATGGTATTGTATTTTTAATCTCTCTCTCCTCGACTTCGTTGTTTGTATATAGAAACGCTACTGTCTTTTGTGTATTGACTTTGTATCCAGCCACTTTGCTGTATTGGTTAATTGTTTCTAGAAGTTTTACTGTGGACTCTTTAGGATTTTCGATGTATATCATCATATCATCTGCAAATAGAGATAGTTTGTGTTCCTCTTTCCCAATTTGGATTCCTTTGGTTTCCTTTTCTTGTCGGATTGCTATTGCTAGGACTTCTAAGGTTATATTGAATAAGAGTGGAGAGAGTGGACAGCCTTGCCTAGTTCCTGACCTTAGTGGGAATGCTTCTAGTTTCTCGCCATTAAGTATAATGTTGGCTGTAGGCTTTTCATAGATAGCTGTAACTATCTTGAGGAAGGTTCCTTCTAACCCTATTTTACTGAGTGTCTTTAACATGAAAGGGTGTTGGATTTTGTCAAATGCCTTCTCTGCATCAATTGATATGATCATGTGGTTTTTGTTTTTCTTGTTGTTGATGTGATGTATAATGTTGATTGATTTGCATATGTTGAACCAACCTTGCATTCCTGGTATAAATCCCACTTGGTCATGATGTATGATCTTTTTGATGAAGTGCTGGATTCGGTTTGCTAAGATTTTGTTGAGTATCTTTGCATCTATGTTCATTAGTGAGATTGGTCTGTAGTTTTCTTTCTTGGTGGTATCTTTGCCATCTTTGGGAATGAGTGTGATATTTGCCTCATAGAAGGAGTTAGGGAGGATTCCTGTTTTTTCTATGGTTTGGAAGAGCCTATGGAAAAGTGGTAGTAAATCTTCTCGAAATGTTTGGTAGAATTCACCTGTAAATCCATCTGGGCCTGGGCTTTTGTTCTTAGGGAGTTTTTTAATTACATCTTCAATTTCCTCTGAGGTGATTGGTCTGTTTAGGCTTTCTAGTTCTTCCTTGTCCAGTCTTGGAAGAGGGTTTTTCTCCAAGAATCGGTCAATTTCTCCTGGGTTCTCTATCCTAGCTGAGTATAGTTGTTCATAATATGATCTTATGATATGTTGTATTTCTTGGGGTTCTGTTGTAATCTCTCCCCTTTCATTTGTGATCCTACTGATTTGGGTGTTTTCCCTCTTTTTTTGGTGAGTTTTTCCAGTAGTTTTTCTATCTTGTTTATTTTTTCGAAAAACCAACTCCTGGTCTCATTGATTTTTTGTATTGTTTTCTTAGTTTCTATGTTGTTTATTTCTGCTCTGGTTTTTATTATTTCTTGCCTTCTGGTCATGGTTGGATTTCTCTGTTGCTGTTGTTCCAATTCTTTGAGGTGATCTTTTAAACTGTTGGTTTTGTTATTTTCCTGTTTCTTGACATAGGCCTCTATTGCTATGAGTTTCCCCCTAATTACTGCTTTTGCTGTGTCCCACAATTTTTGACATGTTGTCTCTTCATTGTCATTTGTCTCAAGGAATCTTTTTATTTCTTCCTTGAGTTGTTCTTTGATCCAGCTGTTGTTGAGCAGCATGTTGTTTAATCTCCAGGTATTAGTTTTTCTCCATTGCTTCTTCTTTTTTTTTTTTTTTTGGTTTTTGGGCCACACCCGGTAACGCTCAGGGGTTACTCCTGGCTATGCGCTCAGAAGTTGCTCCTGGCTTGGGGGACCATATGGGACACCGGGGGATCGAACCGCGGTCCGTCCAAGGCTACCGCAGGCAAGGCAGGCGCACCTTACCTTTAGCGCCACCGCCCGGCCCCCCATTGCTTCTTCTTGACGTCAACTTTGACCTCTGTTGCATAGTGATCTGAAAGGGTACTTCTAATGATCTTTACCTTTGTGGTCTTATATAGGTTGGCTTTGTATCCTAAGACATGGTCTATTCTGGAGAAGGTTCCATGTGGGCTTGGAAAGAATGTGTATTCTGCTTTCTGGGGATGGAGGGCTCTATATAAGTCTATTAGCCCCAAATCTTCTAATTTTTCATTTAGGGCTCTTATGGCCATTTAAGCCTGAGAACTAAAGAACTAAAGCCACAAATCCTCAGTAATCTTACAGGCCAGAAAGGTACAGGCATCTAATTGATAAGAAAAAAGTGCTTAGCAACATCAACAACAAGAAAAATAGAAATCACATGATCATATCAATAGACGCAGAGAAAGCATTTGATAAGGTCCAACACCCAATCTTGATCAAAACTCTCAGCAAGATGGGAATGGAAGGAACCTTTCTCAATATAGTTAAGGCTATCTACCACAAGCCAGAGGCAAATATTGTCCTCAATGAAGAAAACTGAAAGTCTTTCCTCTAAATTCTGGCACAAGACAAGGCTTTCCTCTCTCACTACTCCTATTCAACATAACACTGGAAGTACTTGCTATAGCGATTAGGCAAGAAAAGGATATCAAGGGAATTCAGATAGGAAAGGAAGAAGTCAAGCTCTCGCTATTTACAGATGACATGATACTCTACCTAGAAAACCCTAAAGTCTCTATGAAAAAGCTTCTAGAAACAATAGACTCATATAGAAAAGTGGCAGGCTACAAAATTAACACACGAAAATCAATGGCCTTTCTATACACCAATAGTAATAAGGAAGAAATGGACATTAAGAAAACAACCTCATTCACAATAGTGTCACACAAATTCAAATATCTTGGAATCAACTTGACTAAAAATGTGAAGGACCTATACAAAGAAAACTATAAAACTCTGCTCCAAAAAATAAGAGAGGACATGCAGAAATGGAAGCACATATCCTACTCATGGATTGGCAGAATTAATATTATTAAAATGGCAATACTCCCCAAAGCACTGTATAGATTTAATGCTATCTCTCTAAAGATTCCCATGACATTCTTCAAAGAAGTGAATCAGGCACTTTGAAATTCATTTGGAACAATAAACACCCTAGAATAGCTAAAGCAACTATTGGGAAAAAGAATATGGGAGGAATTACTTTCCCCAACTTTAAACTGTACTACAAAGCAATAGTTATCAAAAACAGCATGGTATTAGAATAAAGACAGGACCTCAGATCAGTGGAATAGGCCTGAATACTCAGAGAATGTTCCCCAAACATTAAATCACCTAATTTTTGATAAAGGAGCAAAAAATCCTAAATGGAGCAAAGAAAGCCTCTTCAACAAGAGCTTTTGTCACAACTGCTAGCCACTTGCAAAAAAATGAACTTAGACCCTTAGCTAACATCATGTACAAAGGTTAAATCCAAATGGATGAAAGACCTCGATATCAGACCCAAAACCAGAAGATATATAGAACAACACGTAGGTAAAACACTCCAAGACTTTGAGACTAAAGGCATCTTCAAAGAGAAAACTGCACTCTCCAAGCAAGTGAAAGCAGAGATTAACAGATGGGAATATATTAAACTGAGAAGCTTCTGCACCTCAAAAGAAATAGTGCCCAGGATAGAAGAGTCCCCCACTGAGTGGGAGAAACTATTCACCCAATACCCATCAGACAAGGGACTAATCTCCAAAATATACAAGGCACTGACAGAAATTTACAAGAAAAAAACATCTAATCCCATCAAAAAGTGGGGAGAAGAAATGGACTGACATTTTGAGAAAGAAGTAATGCAAATGGCCAAAAGACACATGAAAAAATGCTCCACATCACTAATCATCAGGGAGATGCAAATCAAAACAACGACGAGATACCACCTCACACCACAGAGATTGGCACACATCACAAAGAATGAGAACAAGCAGTGTTGGCAGAAATGTGGAGAGAAAGGAACTCTTATCCACTGCTGGTGGGAATGCCGCCTAGTTCAACCTTTATGGAAAGCAATATGGAGATTCCTCCAAAAACTGAAAATTGAGCTCCCATACGACCCAGCTATATCACTCCTAGGAATATACCCTGGGAACACAAAAATACAATACAAAAATCCCTTCCTTACACCTATATTCATTGTAGCACTATTTACCATAGCAAGACTTTGGAAACAACCAATATACCCTTCAACAGATGAATGGCTAAAGAAACTGTGGCACATATACACAATGGAATATTATGCAGCTCCCAGGAGAGATGAAGTCATGAAATTTTCCTATACATGGATGTACATGGAAACTATTATGCTGAGTGAAATAAGTCAGAGAGAGAGAAAGACGCAGAATGGTCTCACTCATCTATAGGTTTTAAGAAAAATGAAAGACATTCTTGCAATAATAACTTTCAGACACAAAAGAGAAAAGAGCTGAAAGTTACAGCTCACCTCATGAAGCTCACCACAAACAGGGATGAGTTTAGTTAGAGAAATAACTACATTTTGAACTATCCTAATAAAGAGAATGTACGAGGGAAATAGAAAGCCTGTCTAGAGTACAGGCGTGGGTTGGGTGGGGAGGTGGGAGATTTGGGACATTGGTGATGGGAATGTTGCACTGGTGATGGGTGGTGTTCTTTACATGACTGAAACCCAAACACAGTCATGTATGTAATAAAGTTGTTTAAATAAAAAATTAAAAAATATTATAGACTACAGAATATCTATCAATAAAAAGAATATTTGATAAAATGAACAAAAGAAAAAAGTGTTTAGGTGAGACTCAGTGATAGTTGCTCAGGTGAGTTGGTACTCAAAATTCTACAATAAACCCTAACATAGTATGAGGAATACCAAAAAAAAAAAAAAAAACTAGAAGGAATTCAACCACTCTGCCAGAATAGAAATTTCAGGAAATTCCCTAACTACATCTCAAAATGTTCAGACTGCCTGAGAAAGATGTATGACAAAACAACAGTTCCTCCAATTTGTTTTTGAAATATATAAATAAAATAGACCTACAAAAATAGAACTAAAATTCAAGTGAGAGAAAACACTGTTTGCCAAAGGTTAGAGACAGGGAAGATCAGAGGTTTAGTCTGGATCCATGGCAGGGGGTGGAGAAGAAAACAGGGAGGAGTCTTGACGCAAATGGGATCAAGAGAAAAGTTAACTTTCCTAGAGGAAAACAAGCCCAAACAAGAGGTGCTGGCATTGTCCAATCAACAACGTATATTCAAGAAATGGAGGGTTCTTTCTTATGAAGTAATTACAGATTAACAAAACTTCAATGACATAACTTTGAACAGAACCTAAATTACTAGATAGAGCCAGACCTATTTTTTGTTTCAAAAGGGTGTGACTGATTTTATGCTGAATTCCAACTAGAGGCTTTATTATCTGTCTATGGGCCCAGAGAATGGTTTTTATACCACAACTCTGTTCCTGAAATGGAGCATGGCTACCTTTACACTTAATGAAGTCTTTTGTGAAAGTGGTTGCTATTTTTCGTAGGTGAAATAAGAACTGGGATAATAACTTCTAATGTAAATTTAGTTAACTTAGAGCATGGTAGCCTTTTCCAGAAAGCATTTGGTTATATTTTTCTACCACAGGCCTCAAGCCAGTCTTTTACTTTGATGAATACCAGAGGGTTTTTCTTTTAGAGCTTGGGGAAATAAAGGCCCCATTTTCCCAATTTCTTTTTCTAAGAAGACCTGAAACTAGGTAGTAGTGAAGGATTAATAAACCGAACCAGTCAGGAGAGAATCATGTAGTCAGTGGTGTTTTCACCTTGTCATCTCTCTGCCTGAGCCAAAAACCAGAACTGCCTCTTTCTTTATTAAATCAATGCCCATTCAATCAGGCAGGGCAGGGTGGAATAAGATCCAGGTGGGCTTTTACATATCAAAAAAAATGTTTATAGGAAAGAAGACATCATTGCTATAAAGCATTCAGTTCTATAGATTTCTAACAGCTTTTGGATATTCACAATCAAATAACATTGGCAAGAAAAGTTTGCTTCATATTGTAAATTAATTAGAATAATTTTGTGTGTGTGTGTGTGTGTTTGTGGCTTTTGGGTCACACCCGGCAGTGCTCAGGGGTTATTCCTGGCTCCAGGCTCAGAAATTGCTGCTGGCAGGCACGGGGGACCAAAAGGGGCGCCAGGATTCGAACCGATGACCTCCTGAATGAAAGGCAAACGCTTTACCTCCATGCTATCTCTCCGGCCCCGAATAAATTTATCTTTAAAAATCTTATTAAATGGTCTGAACGATGGTGCAGCTGTAGGGTGTTTGCCTTGTATGTGGCTAACTGTTGATGTGGTTCGATCCCCCAGTGTCCCATATGGTCCCTCCAAGCCAGGAGCAATTTCTGAGAGCATAGCCAGGAGTAAGCCTTGAGCATCACTAAGTGTGACCCAAAAACCAAAAAAAAAAAAAAAATCATATTAGAAATTTGATTTTTTAAAAAAAAAAATGTTTAGAGGTGTAAACCATTCACTAAGATTACCATGAAACACTGATAATTTTACACTTGTAGGGAAACATTGTTGGGGTTTTTTTTGTTTTTTTTTTTTTTGGTTTTGGTTTTGGTTTTGGTTTTTGGGTCCACCCAGCAGCGCTCAGGGGTTATTCCTGGATCTATGCTCAGAAATCGCTCCTGGCAGGCTCAGGGGACCAGGGGTTATTCCTGGATCTATGCTCAGAAATCGCTCCTGGCAGGCTCAGGGGACCATATGGGATGCCGGGATACGAACCACCGTCCTTTTGCATGCAAGGCAAACGTATTACCTTCATGCTATCTCTCTGGCCCTGGTAAACATTTCTTAAGGGCAATATTAAGTTTGATATCTGGTGACAAAACTGGCATGCATTACCTAAATTACCTAAATACCTAAATATCTAAATTACCTAAATACCAGCATACATTCTCATGAACTGGCAGACCAATTGACAATATAGTCTGAAAGAAAAATAAAAACTTATTTGCAAACTTTCCACACAATTTTTCACTCTCAGAAACCACTAAAGGGAAGAGGACTGTTTTATACCACTTGAAAGTTTAAGTACCCTCCTTTTTCTGTGGGAGGGTTGGCAGTTGGGAATGTCCGGTAATTCTGCAAGGCCTGGGCTGTCCCCTTCTCCAGTTTTCCAAGACTGGGTTACAGGAGGCATCAAATTTTGAGTAGCAATCTCTTGCTCAGTAATTTCCCCTGCCATACCCTGGACAAGATCTGACGGTACTCTCACAGGGGCGGGGCCTAAAGGGGCCCTGCAATCCCTAGGAAAGTGGCCCAATTTACTACAATTAAAACATAACATAAATTGAACTTGTCTCTGTACTTCAGAGGCCTCAATAGCATTCACATGTTTAACAGAACCAACATTCCAACTTGCCCTCAAGTACCCCATATTGTCCTCCTTTTCTCTGATGAGGCGCAGGCTAGCCTTAAAATCCTCATTAGCATTCTCAAAAGCCAATTGAGTCTTTTTACACTCACCCTGTTTCTGAATTGTATGTCAGTTTTCCAATAAATTCTACATATGGTTTTTTTTTGCTCACAAAAAAAGTGAATGTTTCACAAAAAGTGAATAAAAAAATGATAATATAAGAAAAGTGGACAGACAGGATCTGAACAAGAACCCTGAAGTGATCGAAGAATCAGTGATTGACTCTCAAGAAAAATGATTTTTCTGCGGATTCTCATACAGGTGTCCTCAGGAACTCATGAGGACTCACTTGAGAAAGAGAAGTAAAAGGGGGAAGTATTTATCCACAGGCCCCCTCTCCTGTGTCAGGGAAGGTGAGAAAAAAAGAAAAGACTCCAGTGCTCTGGCATTCAAACTGAGGGCATTAGGAGGCTGGGCCTAAACTAAGAGGGAAGTTGGTGCCCTTGACAGAGAGACCTCAGAGGAGAGCCCAGCAGACTATCTCTGTCACCTGGGGTGGTACCCATCTTTCCTTACCTACTTTCTATGAGAAATGCAGCATCAAATCCCCAGCACACATCCATGGTGCTACTTTCTTAATTTTAAATTTCTACATATACATAATTGTGAGCAAAATGTATTGCTTATATCTTTGTTGTGAAGCATCTTCTTATTGCATTCCAATCAGATCAGATATTTGTAACCACTTTTAGGAATTTAGTATAGCTTCCTGGCACTGTTTTGGATGTTCAGTAAGATGACTGACTCTATCAACATCCAAAAGAACATAAAAAGGGGGAACTAATGTTAGATTTAAAGTGAAATCAATCAAAACTAACAATCAAAACTTAAAATGGGCTTGTCATGTGGCAGGTTATGGGACAAGATGGTGGCATGAATGCAACTCAAAACACTGGTGGAGGGAGATCAACCCTGGTGGTTTAAATTGGCCCTGAAGCATTGTAAATCTAAAACTCAACTATGAAGAACTTCGTAAATAACAAAGGTTTCAATGAAATATTAAGAAAATATAAATTATTAAGTATTAAGTGGTTTACTAGTGGATGTGAATACTTGTCATTGTGGAGGCTAAGCTTCAGCAATTTCAGAAAAATGAGACACAAGCACCCCTCAGCATGGTCTGAGATTTGATGATTAACATTCATTTTATAGTTAGTTCTGTAAGTGCCAAGAGTTGGCAATGGTCTCAGAACCTATGATGGAAGACAGTAAAAGTTGATCAAATCCCAAACTAAAATGGATAATAGCCCATCCACAATCTAGAGTGTTAAAAATCTATTTATTCTAGACTCATATTCACTCATGAGGCAATAAAGATCTATAGAAAAGAGGATCTGAACACAGATATGGTTAGAGGGTGATGTCTGCTGAAATACAGGGGCTCTTTGAGGCTTACTAGGCAGGGAACTAAAATTACTGTATGGCATCAAAGATTGAGGGTGAAAGTAAACTCTGGCTTAACAAGACAAGACTTAGGGCCAGGGAGCTAAAAAATAAAGAAGGAAATGGAAGAGCAGGTAGAACACTTAGGCCCCCATGTGGGCCAGGACTTATGGTTTCCATGACTACTGTGTCCCCTATCCCACCCTGTAGCCCATTGTGACTTCACTGGCCTCTGATGTCACCAAGCCTATATAAGCAGGACCTGAGGGTTCTAGACTCATTTGCCCTAGGTAATATTTGAGAGATTGTAATGATGATCTCCCAAACATTTACTTCCCTCATAGACCCCTCTATGGGCTGGCTAGTCCTTTTCTCTATTATAATGGTCTTCGTTATTTTTATAATTTACCTCATGGCTTTCTTGCTCAAATACCAGGTAAGGACAAGGGAGAGTTCCTGGGGATTTAGTAAGAGGCCAGTGTCTAAGATGAAGACATCAGAGAAACATAGAGATTGGAAGTCTGAAGCAGGGTAGAATATTCTTTTCTCATAGACTAAGGGGCAGGAATAAGGGGTTAAAGAAGAGCGAATTTCACCTCAAGTACAGACTATTGGGGGTGTTTGTGGCTGGGTCTGAGAGAAAACTCCCACATGCAGTGCTGCTTGAGAATTGGCTGTTTCTTTGGAGTCTCAGCACTGCAGAACACAAGCCACAGACCCATGTTGCGGGTGGGGGTGGGTGGGCGGGGGCTGTCAACAGTTTTGAGCTGCTCAGGACAGTGGAGATGAGTTTCTGAGAACCTCAGTAGACGGGACCAGGGTCCTTGCTGAGGAAGTACAAGGATCAGGACCTTGTTCTAGGAGTTTCCTTGTCAGAGCTCTGCTGGCACCAAGGGTTTCTTTGTAAGTAATCCAGACCTGACCCCAAGTTCACTGAAGTGGCCCTGTGATGCTCGGGTGAGGCTTCTCTGAGTAGCCCAGAGCCCCCACCTCACTCTTCCTTTTCTTCTCAGCAATGGAACAAGGCCAGAGGCCTTACACCGAGGGGTAAGGAGCCTATTTCTGAGCCCTTTAATGGGGACCCTCCTGTCCTACCATCAAGTCCCAGGCCATGAACTCTGAGGATGTCAGTATAGACACCAACCCCAGAGAATCCAGGGCCCGGAGAGGAGCAACCGGTGGGAGGAAAGGCAGATCCTGAGGACTTTGGGGAGTCCTGCCGGCCAATCTCTGGCCATGAAGCGCGGGCTGGGCAGTGGCCGCTACCCTCCAATGGGGCCTGGGTAAATGTAACTTTTGCCTTGACTTAGCCACATTCCCTGAGATAGATGACGGGTCCCCTGAGGGATCTGTGTCCTTGGAGCTCCCTGGGTGAATTTGGGACCCTGGAGACGGTTGGACAGTCCTTTACCCAGAAGTGGGAACCTCTGTGATTGTGTTGATTTGGGGAAACTGGGGTCTCAGAGCTGGCCGGCGCCACCCTGACCCCCGAGGAGAAGCTCTGCTGTCACCCCTGATGTACACCCCATCTCTGTAGGGAGGAGGATTCGTTTGTGTAGAGGAGGGAAGAACAAAACATGGAGGAAACTGATGAGAGGGTAACTCTTCTCTTTCTCCTGTACCAATTCAGGACCTGGGGCTACCTGTCCTGTTTGGGAGGGGGAGCCATGGAGACAAGTACAGAGACCCCAAAGTGGTTGGAGATGCTGTGAGGTCATGTGGCAGTTGGGGCAGTGGGACCTCATGGGGCCTAGTCTGGGAGGGGGATGGGAGTGGTATTTCTGGGTCTCCCCCCCCCCCAGCCTGGCCCTGGGGACTTTTTCTTCCCCCACCAGGGACACCCCTGTGTTCTTTGTCCTCTGCAGACGCAGGCGCAGGCCCTATCGCCACCGCCACCCAACATGGGCAGGGCGGCGGCTGCTCCTGCGGTCAGGCCGGCAAACCCAGGCAGCCCTGAGTGTCTTCTTTCAGGCCCAGAGGTGCCCGTTCTGGAGGATAATAAACAAATGCTTCTTAGACATCGTGCTAAGGCCCCCCTCTCGGGTGCCACCGCCTGGCCTGCCCCCCACTCCGGACCTCCCCCCACCGCGGACTCGGACTCAGGACAACACACATGCACAAACTTCAGACGACACACCTCCATGCACTCCTGACGACACACCTCCATGCACTCTGGATGACACACCATCACAAACTCCAGACGACGCACCTCCAGCACCCCTGATGACACACCGCCAGGGACTCCTGATGACATTCCGCCAGGGACTCTGGATGACATACAGCCAGGGACTCCGGATGACACACCTCCATGCAGGCCTGATGACACACCGCCAGGGACTCCTGACCCCACACCTCCAGGCACGAACCCTCAAGAGAAATACTCTGCTTCTTCAGGGAGACCTCGACAAGATTGAAGAACACCCCTCTTGTACCACAGAAGTTCCCAGAGGGCAGGCTCCGAGACGCCTCAGGGCCAGGGACACCCCGCAACTCGGTCACCAGCCCCCACACCCTGCTGGTCGAGGCCAGTCCAGGTCTCTGAAAAAGACCTTGATAAGTTGTCTGCGCAAGTGTTGCTGCGGATGTATAAAAAAGCACCGGCGTTGACTTCGAGACACCTGACAAGTCAATGAATTTGAGACACTACAAGCCATGATCAATAAAAAAATTGTTTTTTTTTATTTTTAATTGTGCTGGCTTGCCTGTCACTCTGTGTGCGGGACAGGGAAGATGGGAGATGAAACAGCTCAGAGAGCCACGACACCTGGTGACAAATACCTGGTGCCCCCTCTTCCTGAGGAAGTTTGGGGTGATATCAGTCTTTAGGAAAAGGTGATGCAGTCATCCTGCCCCTCTGCCAATGTTCTAGAGCCTTTGTTGGAAAAGAACCAAGGGTGTGGATACATCCAGGATGCAGAAAGTGGGACCTGATCAAGATGAAATTGGAGATTGGGGGTGCACATGGGGATGTGTGTGAATGTCTGAGTGTGGAGGGAGAGCACAGAGACACACCCTCGTAGAGGAAGAAACTGCTGGGCCCCCTGGAAAGACCCCATGAGAAATGAGGCCCATTCTGGAATTGTCCCATGATGAGACAGCTTCAGAGAAGGGGAGGAACACTGAGAGGGCGGCCACTGCATCCCCAGGGCTCCTAAAACAGAGGAGAAAGCAAGCCTCCTGGGAGAGTGAAAAGTGAGGGTGTGGGGGGCAGGGTCGGAAGGATGCTCTGCCTATGACCCCAGTGTATATCATCCTCACAAACCACCTACTCTGCCCCCCTCCCCACAGCTGACGCAGGCATAGCTCCTGCATGCTGGTCAGTGCCCCCACATTATCCTGGTGCCCTTGGGGAGTGTCTGTGGTGTGTGAGAACAAAGATGCTCTGCAGGGATGTGGCCAGGAATAGCCTCCCCTTTATGGAGAAGGTATAGGGAGCATTCTTAATAGTCACACTGAGAATACACAAGAGAATCCCCTCTTTGTATAAACAATTGGATGAAATTTTCTAGAGGGACTTGAATTTTTTCAGAAGTAGTTTCTGAGTGACTATTCCTAAAACAAGAAAGCAGGCAGCGACTGGCTCAAAGGGCCACAGCACATGCTCTCTGTGGGCGTCCAATGTTCAGTCTGAGAAATGGGAAACCAGACACCTTCCATTGCAGTTTTTCAACTGCTCCTCAAGTTTCCCTAAAAGTAAGAATAACAAAACCCAACACAGAAGCTCACTCCAGACTCTCTCATCCCCAGAATTTTAGCTCCTTGACCATATTTATGTCCCAGACCTGACCACATCTGATTTCAGTTGACGGGAAGGAGATTTAGGGTGTCCATCATGAGTTCTCAGTGTTTTTGCCTTTATTTCATGGACTGCCCTCCACCTGCCAGTTTACTCTGGAGCTCTTTCCCCTGGAATAGCACAGCATCATCCTGCCTATGAAGATCCCACATCCTAACCTTCCAGCATAAGATCAAACCTAGTTTGATCGCCAGAAACACATTGGTCCCCTGAGCCTGGAGCTAGATGTAACTCCTGAATTCTACCAGCTGTGGCCCAAAATAAGCAACAAATAAGAACAACATTCCCATGTGCTTAGAAATGCCCTATGATAAAATATCATGACACACATATTATATGACATTATACTGATATATTCTGGCATAGTTTTAGGCAAATTCAACAATATTTTCCCCTATGCATTTTAATATCACTATATTATACTGATATATTTTGGCATAGTTTTAGGCAAATTCAACAATCTATTCTTTTTCCCCTATGCATTTTAATATCACTATAACTCAGAATAAATTAATATAAACTTTATTACCCATAAACTATAGAATTAACATTTATATCAACAGAAGTCCACAAAAATTCTGAATACAGCATTAAACAATATATTTCTTTCTCATAAATGTTAAATATTATGATAAAAGTATTTCAGAGAAAAAATTATAGCATTAAATCTGATTTTTTTTGTGGGGGGCCACACCCAGCGGTGCTCAGGGGTTACTCCTGGCTGTCTGCTCAGAAATAGCTCCTGGCAGGCACGGGGGACCATATGGGACACCGGGGTTCGAACCAACCACCTTTGGTTCTGGATCGGCTGCTTGCAAGGCAAACGCTGCTGTGCTATCTCTCCGGGCCCTAAATCTGATTTTTTAATGAGGCTTAAAGGTGTGTTCTCGAAGTGAAAGCACGCCGCCTTCCCCCACCCAGTACCTCCACACACTCTTAGTGCCAGAAGCCCCGACAGCTACTCCCACATCCTACAGCAGCTGCCAGATATACAAAGGCCCAGTTTCACAGATTCACCCTGATTTCAAAAGAGATGTAATCAGGGCTGGAGCAATATACTACAGGGAGTTGGGCATTTGCCTTGCACATAGCAGACCTGGGTTTGATCCCTGGATCCCATATGGTCCCTTGAGCTCCACCAGCAGTTGTGGCCCAAACCAAACCCCCAAGTGATCTAAGAGAGTGATATAAGCCAAGACAAGTCACTACAAATCATCAGCTTCATTCTACAGACTCTGGAGCTCCATGCAGCATCTCCAAATTTCACAATACTGCCAGCCTAGTAAAAGCAATAGAAGCAAACAAAGCTCAATAAACAAAAATAATAACAGAGAAGGCTCCCTTAGCAACTCACAGCTTAGAAAACCCTCAGACAATGACTTTCTTGACCCTATTTGTCAGTTACAACATTTTCATAAATTTTCTTTTACTGAAGCATTTTTCAATAATTGCATTAGCCAACAACTTTGTTATTGTTGTTCCTGTGAAGGTGGCAGGTTTCAAGAAGGACAAGAGTGGAGGGAAGGTTACACTGGTGGGATTGGTGTTGGAATATTAAATGCCAGAAACAGCTGTATTATGAACAACTTAGTAAACCATGATGTTTAAATAAATTTTAAAAGTAAAAAGAGGGACTAGACTGAGAATGAGGTGGGTACGGCAGTTTTTTTGCTTGGGCCAACCTAGTCTGAATGAACCTGGGGTTCTTTTTCCATCTTTCCATATGGTCTCCTTAATACTATTAGGAATGAGCCCTGAAGGCAAAGCCAGGAGTAAGCCCTGTGCACCACCAGTCTGGCCCAAACAAACAAAAAAAAGAAGCTCAAAGCAAAAAATTTAATCTTGTACCTCAAGAATTTTTAAAAGAACACAATAATCTCTAGTTAAGCAGAAAATTTAAATGGGAAATGTGGAAACAAAATTAATGACAGAGACGAATAAAACCAAAATATGTTTTTTATTCTAAAAGGATTATTTTATTTGAACACAGATTTCACATAGCACAAAACTTTTTTCATATCTCCAATGCATATTTTTTAATTTTTATTTTGACCATATTGGCTTACATATCTTTCACAGTAGTATGTTAGGTACATATTATAATTAAATCAGGAGAATTCCCATCACCAAATTTGTCCTCCCTCCACCCCCCTTCCCTTCCTGCAACCCCTATCCCCCACCCTCAACTCTAGGGCTGATAGAGTAAGTGGTCCCTTTGTGTCTAGTTTACTACTAGTGATCAAATATCTGTTTAGCCCTGGTACCCTCCCTTGTTTCCCCCTCTATTTGAGAGGCAGAGCTAGATAGCTTGAGTTAGGTGGTTTTGTTTGAAGAAAAGAAAAGTAATAGAATGGGGTAAAAAAAAAAGAAAAGAATCAAATAAGCTGAAAATGAGTGGAGTCCTTCGGTTTTCAACCTCAGTTTGAGAGAGGACAGGAAAAAGGTAATTGAAACACTGCAACAATACAGAAAAAAAAAATCAAATAAAATTTCCAGTAAGCACTACAGCAATAAAGTCAAACACCACACAATAGTCTCGGTCCTGAAATCAAATCATGCTGGAGTTCAAAAAAAAAAAAAAGAAAGATAAAATAAAATCAAATAAAATTGGAGACATGAACTTTAATATCTAACCAAAATAAAGAAGTCAAAAAAAATCAATCATTAAATAAACAAATATATAAGTGGATAAAATGATTATTTTGTGCTTTTTTTTTTTTACTTTTTTTCCCCCTACATAGGTAGAGTAACTATTGAGGACATTATAAAGGAAATTCCCTTGGCCTAGGAGATACAGGATTTCTCCACCCTTGAAGTATACTGTCATGGGATTAAATATAGACTCCTTGCATGGTCATTTATTCTCCCCTCATGCTTTTGTGGTGTATAGAAGATTTCTGCTTCGTCATGGATGGTAAAATAGGACCTCTATATCTAGAGATCTTGGTGTCTGTACAGCTCAAGAAATGGAGCTTATAATGAAGTCTTTCTTTGTGGTTCTAGCAGTTCTGCTTCTTCAGTGTCATTTTCATCCATCTTCTGTAGTGGGTGGTCTTGGTCATTATGCTGCTCCTAGGATGGAGACTGGGATAGAGTCTTTTGTTATGTTTCCGGAGGACCCGCTCAGTTGCGATTGTCTCAGTCAGACCTCTGGAATTGGAGATCTTGTTTGTTGAACACATCGTACACCAAAACCTAGGCTAGAGCTTTTTTGTTGTTGTTGTTGTTGGTGGTGGTGGTGGTGGTCCGGGATGCGTACTGTCCAGTCATGTTTGTAACAACCAGTCATCTGTAGATAGCGATCTTGGATTTTGCACAGATCAAAGGGTGACAAGTCTTCTGATCTTGTCTTATCATTGGCTGATGAAGGACAACTTGCTCTTAGATCAAGTTGTTCCCTTTTCCTCATTGTCAGGATATCATTTTAGAACTGGCGCATGTTGGTGTCAGAGCAGCATCATGGATACCCCGGAGGGGATTTGGTTCCTGGAGCTGTTGTGGAGAACTCTGTCGTTTCTATTTCTGGGATCCAGGAGTCAAGGCTGGACAGTCGGTGCCTAATTCCCTGCTGTCTAATTTGGTTCCACCTGACATATGTTCAAGTTGGGAGATGCCTCTGTGTTGTAAAAAAAGTTTGAGTTCTTATCCCTAGTAGATAAGAGCTTGTTTTTATTTTTTTTATTTATTTTTGGAAAAGAAGGGGGGTTCATGGTACTTTTCCAAAAATTGCACCAAGATAAAGCAGAGCTCTAGCTGCTGCGAATGTGTTGTTTAGGCGTTAGCAGTACTATCCTCACTAGACGTTCATTGGACAGTAGCACAACCCCAAGAGAAGGATGGTTAAGAACTTGTTTTTATACGTAAGATTTCCCCTTTTTTAATATGCCTTTGCAGGAAGAAGTGGTGCTACATTATATTGCAGGTGAATTTGGGAGTGGAGAGAGAAGAAAACAGAAACATGACAAAAACTAAAAATATAAATGTTCACATATATCTAAAGAAAAAAGATTTTTTTAATTAAATAAAAGAAGTAATTAAAGGAACAAAGTGGGGCCGGAGAGATATTATGTAGGTAAGGCGTCTTCCCTTCATGCAGAAAGATGGTGGCTCAAATCCCAGCATCCCACATGGTCTCCCGTGCCTGCCAAGGGCGACCTCCGAGCATAGAGCCAGGAGCAACCCCCAAGAGCTACCAGGTGTGACCCAAAAAAGCAAAAGCAAAGCAAAACAAAAACAAAAAAACAACAAAAAAAGAAAAAAGAACAAATTGATGCAGGAGATTACTTTACATTTGGGAAAAAACAGGTTAAGAGATAGTGTTATATTGGTCTTATACTTATGATGAAAGTATAGGCTTCCCCATTGTCTTTTGAGATTTTCTTGTGGGGTGTGGGCTCCAGGGCGCCTTTTTGTCACACACCCTCCCTGGCCTTCCTGAGAATGATAAAAGATTTGTAGCAGGGAGGTCTTGGGTAGAGTTCTTGCAGTGGGGATCCTTTTGGAACTAGGTCTGGTATCAAGCCACTGTCCACATTAGGGAGAGGTGATTAGGAGGGCCACACTGCATGAGTCAGTCAGGGTGTTGGTTGTATTTTCTTTCTGGGAACGAGGTGTAGGTTTGAATGGGTGTCTGAATCAAACTCTTTAACATACCCTTTATCTCTAGGTTATGCCCTCTTTTAGGATCTGAAGCACATGGCCAGCCAGACCACTGAAGCAGTAACCGTGACCTACAGATTTATACTACAGGGCCTGTGCATCGAACACGTTCAAGCAAACTAACATGCCCTTGCTTTTTTGTCCTCTCTTCTCATTACCTCAAATTTTTGTTGTTGTTGTTTGTTTGTTTTGTTGTGTTTTTTATTTTGTTTTTCTTTCTTTTTGTTTCCCTCTTCTTCTTCTACCTTCTCCTCCTCATTATCATCAATTCAATCCATGTCAAACAAAAACCACATGATTACCTCCTCTATAGGAAAGGAGAACTGATATATAGGGTGCTGCAGAAAATACTGCAAAATACTGCAAAGGGTAGATAGACCTCACTAACACAATGATTAGTACTTGAGACACGAAGCCTATACGTATCCAAAAGTTGATCTATTAGTTTCTTTACCTTACATGTACTATACTTACCTATCTTTCTGTACTCAGCATATCTCTTGCTCTCTCAACCTCTTTTCATTAATATATACCTAAGCTAACTTCTATATGTTTATATGTGGGCAGGAGCACACAGAGATGGGAATCCTCCTTGAGAGACAAACCTAAATTATAAACAACCCATATCTATAGCTTATATAGGCTATATAGCCCCTCCCATATACTATCCCCTCTCTTCCTTCAGAAATCTGACTATCCCTTCACCCCAATATCCCATCCCCGATATCCCACCATATTAAAACACTTCACCCTCAGTTCTTAATCAATTAGGCAACAAGACCGACCTCCTACCCACTCAAACTCACACCTCATTTCTGGCAAGAAAATACAACCAACATCCCGACCGACCTACTCATGCAGTGTGGCCCTCCTAGTCACCTCTCCCTAATATGCACTGTGGCTTTATACCAGACCTAGCTCCAAAAGTACCCCCACTGCAAGAACTCTACCCTGCCTGGAGCCCACACCCCACAAGGAAATCTCAAAAGATAATGGGGAAGCCTATACTTTCATCATAAGTATAAGACCTATATAACACTACCTCTTATCCTGTTTTTCTCCAAATGTAATCTCCTGTATCACTTTCTCCCCTTTTCCTTGTTTTTTTCTTGTTTGTTTGTAGTTTTGTTTTTTTTATTTGTTTTGTTTTAGTTTTTATTGATTTGACTTGTTTGTTCTTCTTTTGGGTCACACCTGGCAGCGCTCAGAGGGTACTCCTGTCTCTATGCTCGAAGGTTGCCCCTGGCAGGCGCAGGGGATGTGGGATGCCCTGATTTGAGCCACCGTCCTTCTGCAGGAAGGACAGATGCCTTGTCTCCATGCTATCTCTCCGGCCCCACTTTATTCCTTTAATTAAGTCTTTTATTTAATATTTTTTAAAAAAGAAACTTTTTTTTAGATATGTGTGAGCATATATATTTTTATTTTTTGTCCTGTGCCTGTTTTCTTCTCTCTTCACCCTCAAATCCACCAGCAATATAATGTAGCACCACTTCTTCCTGCAAAGGCATATTAAAAAAGGGGAAATTTTACGTGTAAAACATGTGCCAGTTCTAAAATGATATCCTGACAATGAGGAAAAGGGAACAACTTGATCTAAGAGCAAGTTGTCCTTCCTTACCAGCCAAGACAAGATCAGAAGACTTGTCACCCTTTGATCTGTGCAAAAGCCAAGATCGCTATCTACAGATCTACAACAATAACAACAATAAACAACTCTAGCCTAGGTTTTGGTGTACGATATGTTCAACAAACAAGATCTCCAATTCCAGAGGTCTGACTGAGACAATTGTAACTGAGCGGGTCCTCCAGAAACATAACGAAAGACTCTATCCCAGTCTCCATCCTAGGAGCAGCATAATGACCAAGACCACCCACTACAGAAGATGGATGAAAATGACACTGAAGAAGCAGAACTGCTAGAACCACAAAGAAAGTCTTCTTCATAATCTCCATTCCTTGAGCTGTACAGATACAAGATCTCTAGATACAGAGGTCTGATTTTATCACCCATGACGAAGCAGAAGTCTTCCATACACCACAAAAGCACTGAGGGGAGAGTAAATGGTCATGTAAGAAGTCTATATTTAATCCCATGACAGTATACTTCAAGGGTGGAGAAATCCTGTATCTCCTACCAGTGCCCATTCAGTAGAGAGATTAGAATTAAACAGCTAGAGAATAAGAAACACAAATCAATAATTCAGTGATGTTTAAAATTCAGATTTTAATTTTAAAAAGGATATATGTACCCATTGTTATCTCACATATGTTTATCAGTCTTTGATTTGTTTTAGCAATTATTGGTGTTCAAATTCTCAAATTATTAAAGTTGCAAATTATATACTATTTTTCTTTTCCTGCACATATTAGATTATTTATTTATTTATTTTTATGAGTTATATCTGATAGTACTTAAGACCTACTCCTGGCTCTGAGATTAGGAATCAACGATGGTGGTGTTTGGGGAACCATATATGGTGTCAGGGACTGGACCCACGTCAGTTGCATGAAAGGCAAGTGCCTTACTCACTCTACTACATCTTCAGCCCCCAGATGAATAATTTTTAAAGATCTTTTCTGCATCATCTAATTATTACTGATAATAGATTTCATAAAGAAAAGGAGAACTTCCTATATTTTTAGTTTGTAATCATTAACTTTATTATGACTATTTCTGAGGGTCACCAGTGACTTTCTTTCAAAGTCATAATAATCATTTTCACCTTATACAATCTAATATCTATTACTAAGTCTTTATGTCTTTTATTTGTAATGCTCATGTTGGCCAAAGGGAGTACCTTCAACATGATTTCTTTGTTCTTTTGATATTAATTTAGTTATTTTTATAGCTTCCTTACTTTCTAACAAAAAGCATACCTCAGACTGATTTGACACATTTCCTCATTCATTTCCTGAACTATTTGAACAGGCAACCATCATTTTTTTAAATAGAAAATGATTTATAGGGACCAGAATAGGAGTGTTTGTGTGTTATTATGGGCTCTTATTGCTTCTATACAATGAAGAGTTTGGTTATAAGACAGTTATAAAGAGAGAAATAAATCATTAATTTATAGTGATATTTAGAATTGAAATTTAACATTATAGTTATACTTGGGTATCTAAGTTTTATATTTACATGTATTTTATGCTAAAATGTGGTTCCTAATTACTTATAATTATAACTAATAATATTTATTATATATTATATATGCAATACATAACATAAATATATATGTATATAATATAACTAATAATAATATATTAATATTTTAATTTAATTATTTATATATGTATACTCACCATAAAATATATACATGTAGTATAAGCAGTATTATTTTTTGTTTGTTTTTTATGCAATGGATATTTTTATTAAACCATATCAGGACATTGAAAAGTCTCAATGTTTTAGTAAAGTTTGTGCCTCAAAGCTAGGAAACATATTTTTAAAAATCATTTTCAAAGCTTAATTTACAGATGCAATTATTGGGTAGGAATTATAGCTATGGTAAAGCACATGTTTTGCATGTGCCAGGCCCTGGGAATATTCCCAGGAACTATAGGAAGGAAAAAAAGGCAACAATAATTCAAACAATATTTTCATGGCCAGTGGGATAGTACAGAAATATTAAAGGGCATTTACCTTGCACATGACCACCTAGGTACAATCCCCAGCATTCCATAATTCCATGGGCCCACCAAGAATGATTCCTGAGTGCAGAATTAGGAGAAGCCTGAGCATTGCCAGATGTGGCCAAAAATATATATAACTAATTTTTCAGTGTATCCCTCCTTTCATTTTTAAAAATAATTTCTTTAAGCATCATGGGTACAGAAATGTTCAGTTGGGTTTCAGTCATAGAATGTATATTGCCTCCACCAATGCAACTCCCCTGCCACCAATATCTCCCATTTTCCTCCTACCACTCACCCTCTGCCTGCCGTCTCTAGGCAGGCATTCAAGTAGCATTATTTTTAATACAGTGTAAATTACAAAAAAGTGTATAAGCAGTATTATTGCTATACAATAAAATGAAAAAAACAGTATGTTTATTTTTACCTAAAATTATATTGTTTTTTGAAAATGTTTATATAGTTTCAAAGTTATTATACTTATTATGAACAATGATAATCTACTAATAAAGATTTAAAAGTTATTGTTGTACCAAAAAATAGCACAATGAGTAAAGTGTTTGCCTTGCATACAGCCAGCCCAGATTTTATTTTCAGCAGTGTTGTGTTTAGTATTGGTCCCCTGAGCAACATTGAATGGTGTGACTATTCAGCACAAAGCTAGGAATAAATATTAAGTGCTACCAAATGTAGACCCCTAAAAAAAAAAAGTTATTATCTATTTATTTTTATTTAATTTATATTCTAATAAAACATGTAATCAAAATATAAAGTCACTTTAAATAAGTTTATTTATTATTTTTATTTTTATTTATTATTGCTTTATTTAAGCACTATGTTTATGAATTTTTTCATGATTCGGAGCTCAATTCCTGAATTTGAGGAACATCCATATTTTTTTCCAAAAAGGCTGGGCCAGACGGAATTCCCGCCAGCAGTGAATAAGAGAATAAGAGTTCCTTTCTCTCCACATCCAAGCCAGCAATGGTTATTCTTGTTCTTTGTGATGTATGCCAGTCTCTGGTGTGAGATGATATCTCATTTTTGTTTTGATTTGCATCTCCCTGATAATTTTTTTTATCATTTTTCATGTGCCTTTTGGCCATCTGTATTTCTTTTTTAAAAAATGTCTGATAAATTCTTCTCCCCATTTTTTTTTTATGGGATTAGATGTTTCATAGACTCCAGGAGGAATAAAAAAAGATACTTTCTCTCTCTCGGTCTTGGGTGGGCAATCACTACAAATTGGCATCCCTGAAGTCTATCTGAGTCCTCCCACCACTGCTTGGAGGTCTCAGAGAGAAGGAGAGAGAGTTTCATCAGTCAGAAGTGGCCAAGGGAGGCACGGGTTCAAGAAGAAAAAAAAGGAAGGAAGGAAAGAAGGAAGGAAGGGAGAAGGGAGGGAGGGAGGGAGGGAGGGAGGGAGGGAGGGAGGGAGGGAGGGAGGGAGGAAGGGAGGGAGGGAGGAAGGAAGAAGGAAGGAAGAAGGAAGAAAGAAAGAAAGAAAGAAAGAAAGAAAGAAAGAAAGAAAGAAGAAAGAAAGAAAGAAAGAAAGAAAGAAAGAAAAGAAAGAAAGAAAGAAAGAAGAAAGAAAGAAAGAAAGAAAGAAAGAAAGAAAAGAGAAAGAAGAGAGAAAGAGAGA
Organism: Suncus etruscus; assembly: GCF_024139225.1. Lineage (NCBI taxonomy): Eukaryota > Metazoa > Chordata > Mammalia > Eulipotyphla > Soricidae > Suncus > Suncus etruscus. The sequence goes on from NC_064852.1 coordinate 91,259,054, forward strand.
AGAAAGAAAGAAAGAAAGAAGAAAGAAAGAAAAAGAAAGAAAGAAAGAAAGAGAAGAAAGAGAGAGAGAGAGAGAGAGAAGAAAGAAAGAAAGAAAGAAAGAAAAGAAAAAGAAAGAAAGAAAGAAAGAAAAAGAAGAAAGAAAGAAGAGAAGAGAAGAGAGAAAGAAGAAAGAAAGAAAAAGAAAGAAAGAAAGAAAGAAAGAAAGAAAGAAAGAGAGAAGAAAGAAAGAAAGAAAGAAAAGAAAGAAAGAAAGAAAAGAAAGAAAGAAAGAAAGAAAGAAAGAAAGAAAGAGAAAGAAAGAAAAAGAAAGAAAGAAGAAAGAAAGAAAGAAAGAAAGAAAGAAAAGAAAGAGAAAGAGAGAGAGAGAGAAAGAAAGAAAGAAAGAAAAGAAAGAAAGAAAGAAAAGAAAGAAAAGAAAGAAAGAAAGAAAGAAAAAGAAAGAAAGAAAGAAGAAGAAAGAAAGAAAGAAAGAAAGAAGAAAGAAAGAAAGAGGACAGAAAGAAAGAAAGAAGAAAGAAAGAAAGGAAAGAAAGAAGAAAGAAGAAAGAGAGAGAAAGAAAGAAGGAAAAGAAAGAAGAAAGAGAAAGAAAGAAAAAAGAAAGAAGAAAGAAAGAAAGAAAGAAAAGAAGAAAGAAAGAAAGAAAGAAAGAAAGAAAGAAAGAAAAGAAAGAAAGAAAGAAGGAAGAAGAGAAGAAAGAAAGAAAGAAAGAAAGAAAGAAAGAAGAAAGAAAGAAAGAAAGAAAGAAAGAAAAAAGAAAAGAAAGAAAGAAAGAAAGAAAGAAGAAAGAAAGAAAGAAAGAAGAAACAGAAAGAAAGAAAGGAAAGAAAAGAAAGAAAGGAAAGAAAAGAGAAAGAAAGAAGAAGAAAGAAAGAAAGAAAGAAAGAAAGAAAGAAAGAAGAAAGAAAGAAGAAAGAAAGAAAGAAAGAAAGAAAGAAAGAAAGAAAGAAAGGAAGAAGAAAGAGAAGGAGGAAGAAGAAGAAAGAAAGAAGAAAGAAGAAGAAAGAAAGAAAGAAAGAAAGAATGAAAGAAAGTAAGAAAGAAAGAAAGAAAGAAAAGAAAAGAAAGGGGGGGGGGGAAAGAAAGAAGAAAGAAAGAAAGAAAGAAAGAAAGAATGAAGAAGGAAGAAGAAGGAAGAAGAAGGAAGAAGAAGGAAGAAGGAAGGAAGGAAGGAAGAAAGAGAGAAAGAAAGAAAGAAAGAAGAAGAAAGACAGAAAGAAAGAAAGAAGAATGAAGAAAGAAGAAAGAAAGAAGAAGAAAGAAAGAAAGAAGAAAGAAAGAAGAAGAAAGAAAGAAAGAAAAGAAAGAAAGAAAGAAAGAAAGAAAGAAAGAAAGAAAAGAAAGAAAGAAAGAAAGAAAGAAAGAAAGAAAGAAAGAAAGAAAGAAAGAAAGAAAGAAAGAAAAGAAAGAAAGAAAGAAAGAAAGAAAGAAAGAAAGAAAGAAAGAAAGAAAGTAAGAAAAAGAAATACAGGCAGGAAATCAGGAAAAGCTATTTATTATGCAATAGGGTCCCAACTTACCACTTCCAAATCTTAAACAATTGTAGCAAGCTTACAAAATACATGTAAGTAGATTTTTAGTAAAGCCATTAATATTTGCACCAAGATGATGCAGACAACAAATAGGTACTTCTCTTCAACTTTCTCTGATACAGACTCAGAACAGCATGGGAAGCAGCAGAAATATTGAGCAGGTTTATAAGAACTTCTATTAATTAGGGGGATTAGGGTGCCCTCCTATATTAAATTCAAGGATCATGAATGTCTATGGTTTCTTGCTCTGCTTAAACTGCTAAACTACTTTTTAGAGTTTTTGAAAAAATGATTTACTTTTAAAATTTATTTTCATTATGTTTACTAAAATCCTGGTCTTCTATTTATAAGATATGTCTCTAAATCTTAAGGCTAGAGGGAACATTAAAGATACCCTCTCTAATTCTGTTGATGTACATTTATTTCTAGAATAATCTATCAAGCTATTACTGATACATATTTGGCATCTCTAAGTGGAGAGAATGCTCTCTCCCCACACAAGTCATTCCATCTTGACATAGTTTTGACACTCTCCAAGTTCTCTCTTGTATTAAAATGAAGACACCCTCTCCCTGTTACTTTTTCTCAGTGGTCCAAGTTCTACCTCTGAAAGCAGAGAAAACAAGTCCAATATCGTTTCCACAAAAGAGGTCTGCAAATACAGACAGAAGAGGTCTGCAAATACAGAAGGCAGCAACAATCACACCCTCCTCCCTCTGGAAGCTATTTTTGGAAAAAGCATTACACATATTTCTTCCACCAAACTTATGTGAGGTCTGTCCCTTTTCTTCTCCTAATTACTCTACCCTTCAGAAAAGGGTTAGATGGCAGGAAGGGGGAAATAAAAGGGAATGCAGATCATGTTAATATCATGTTAATATCAACCAAAGACCTAATTAAGCAAGATTTCTTGTCTGCTTATTGTCTTCTCATGAATCTCACCTCAAGAGACCCATTAAATGGGTGAGAATCAGAGTTATCTTCTGAGTAGATCAGGTAATGACTGTCCTCATGATATAACTTAAGTCATTGTCAGAGTTCTGTTCCTTAAAATCACAAACCCAATACAAAATCTCCATCATCATTTTTCTTTAAGTAACTGGGATTTCCTTGCTGCAGCTCTACAATACCAATGAGGACACAGTTCTCTGGCTGTCGATAGACAATTCGCCAATGTAGCCATTCTTATTTGCTAAAAATCCATTAAAATGAGTAAGGTTGATGCTGTCCATTTGGGGTGGTTGAAATGAGGAAACTTCAGTATCTTTCTGCTACTGCTTGTGACACGAGTCTTCAAGTATATTGTGTTATCTAAAACTTAAAGAGTTTTTAAATAACTCTTGTAAATTTTTGTTTTGTTCTTTGATTTCTACAACTAAGACTGGACCAGAGAGATTTAGCAGCCTCTTACTAACTTTTATCCATTCAAAATTCTAGGTAAGTCTTTAAACATGGGTTACTCTTTCTTGTGCAGAAAAGCCCTTAAAAATCAGCCACTCAGGGGACCAGAGAGATAGCACAGCAGTAGGGTGTTTGCCTTGCAAGTAGCTGATACAAGACTGACATTGGTTCGAATCCTGGCATCCATATGGTCCCATGCCTGCCAGGAGAGATTTCTGAGAGCAGAGCCAGGACTAACCCGAATGCTGCCGGGTGAAACCCAAAAACAAACAAACAAACAAACAAACAAAAAAGGACCCACTCATAGTCCCCAGGATATTTCCCCAAACTGGTAATACAGCTCTTTAGCAAGTGTTACAATGATCTGGGGAGGAGAGTAGAAGTTTTGAGTACAATTTAGATGCAAGGACTTTCATGTTGCTCTTTAAAGAAGGTAGATTTTCAGAGATTTTTTTTTCCGTTTGATTTTTTATATATATATAGTCTAGGTCATATGCTGACTAGAGTTATTACTTATGGTCTTGATGAACACCACTTCCCACCTCTTCACCATCAAAGTGCTCAAGATCTTTTGGTAATGTCCACCTATTACTACATTCCCTCTCATTTTTCCCCTCCACTCATTCTCTGCCTTACTTGGTCATCTCAGTTCTGTAATCTAGGGCCAAAGGTTTGCTATCATTTCATACAATGTATGCCTTGTCTTGTTTCTCTATATCTTACAGATGAGTACAGTTATATGGTATTTGTTCTTTTACCACTGAATTACTTAACATAATATTCTTCAGGTCCATACAAGTTGCAGCAAACATTTTATCCACTAATCTGCCATTGGATGTTCCAATAGTACTATAGAAGTGCATTTATTGTTTTGATTTAATTATTTTTGTGGGTGGCGATTGATGCCAAAGAGCAAAATTACTGAGTCATATGAAAGATCTACTCTTACAGTTTTTGGAAAATTGTCATACTGTTTTCTACAGAAACTGAACCAGCTAATGTTCCTACCAAAAGTGGGCAATTCCTTCAGTGAGTTGAGTATGAAGCCCTTAAATATATATCCCAAGGGTAAGTGCCAATCATTACCATTTAACTGGGGTGCAAGAAGTAGAATAAATTCCAGCTTCTCCATTGTAGACTTTCTGTTTCTTACCTGGCTTTTTACCAACTTAGTAGCCTTTGGTAAGATATTTGTTCCCTTTAAGTCATTTTTCTCTTGGAAAGGGAGATAATACCATCCCCATTCCCATCATACCCAACGCCTTTTGATTAGGGGGGAAGAATTAATCAAGCTATATATGTAGTACTGTATCTTTTAAAAAATAAGAACCAATAAATATTTCTCTTTCTTCTTCCCCATCCCCATCCCAGTCTCAGCTTACTTTCTTTTCCTTCCCCAACAAACCTAGAGAGAGGTAATGTTAGCCAGAGAGGCAAGACTTCAGATGGAGCAGACAGACTAACTGTGACAAGAAGGGATGATGCATAGGTTCTGGAAGTTGACTGAGAGTGTGAGCATCAAAGACTCGTGAGGAGAACCTAGAACCACAAACCATGTTCACAGTACTTAGAAGGGAAGAAAGTGGATGGATCATGATATCTTTTCACCCAGAGAAAATATTTCCTTAAGACAAAATATTTCCTTAAGAACAAGCAATAGAGCCAAAGAGATAGCACAGCCATAGGGCCTTAGCCTTGCAAGCAGCCGACCCAGGACCAAAGTTGGTTAGAATCCCGGCATCCTATATGGTCCCCCATGCCTGCCATGAGCGATTTCTGAGCAGATAGCCAGGAGTAACCCCTGAGCACAGCCGGTGTGGCCCAAAAAAATGAATGAATGAATGAATGAATAAATAAATAAATAAATAAATAAATAAATAAATAAATAAATAAAACAAGCAATAGCAGCTACAAACCTAAGAGATTAGGAAAGAAACCAGTAATTAAAATCATTGCCTTGCAAGCATGACGCCATGAATTAGATCACCAATGCAGCCCACACATGCTTCAAACAATCCTGTTAGTGTCAATGGCGGGAGCCTCAGCTTGATGTCTGATGCTGTACCTCTGCAGTGAGCACGGAAACTGGAGATGCACAAGCACCACAGTCAAGAGGCTGCACGTTGTGAGTACCACAGCAACTGTGGCAAGCAGAATGTGCACTTGCACAACTAAAAAAGTGAGGCGGCCCTATGAGTACAATGCAAGCACCACTACAGTGTGCGAATCTCAGAAAGTACGAAGGTTGAATGTACAAGCTGAAGAGCTCTGAGCCCCAGGGAGTACCAGCAAGGACAATAGCAACAAAGGAAGAGAAAGGAGAACACACAAATGAGGGTCCACTAAAAATAGCAACAGTGTCTATGCTTGTGTATATAATGGGTTCAATTGCCTGTTTTTGTTTGTCTGGGCCACATGTGGAAGTGCTCAGTATCACTCTGGAGGGTGCTCTGGGGACAATTGTGTGCCAAAGAAAGAACTGAGGTCAGCCTCGTGTAAGGCAAGTGCCTTAATTCCTGTACTGTACCTACCTTTTTATACGAAGAAAACCAGGTTTTCTTTAATAAAATGAAAACAATACATTGAAAATAACCGATGATGTAAGACAGAAGCTGTATCTGCACTGCATGCTATCATACAAAATAAGCCAGCCTTTTTAGTAAGCACTTTATCTAAATGTATGTAGCAGCAACAAGGAAATATGTCTATAATCCTGATATAAATAGGAGTGAAAAATGTTTTAATGTTCTATCTTCCATGCTTGCCATTTTCCCCCAGCATACCTCAAAAAAGGAGTGGGAATTTTTTTAAAAAATAAATAAACTATGCTAGAATCTCCCTCCAGCCTCTAGGCCCCAACCCTCTTGCTGGGGAAGAGCGAGGAGTTAACCCAGGAGAGACTGCCACCTACCGGCCCATCGATCACCTCCCTCAGCACATTTTTGCAGGCCTTGGGAGAGCTGCTCCTTCACTTACTTGGCTTGCAGTGGTTTTGTTAGTGACAGTCACAAAACCATAACCCAAGCAAGGTACCTCAGTATCGAAACTTAAAAGCTGTGTCATAAATTAATCATAAACTAGCTACTTGCAAAATTCATAGCTACATTTTTCTTTCTTTCTTTCTTTTTTTGCTTTCAGCATCAGAGTGTATATATTCAAAGGGAAAAAGAAACCTTTCTCTGCAAATTTCTGTTGTTGTTTTCTAAGGACAAAGTGCTTTAATAGCGGGTAAGTGCTGCTAATTGCTCCCCGGACAGCCCTAATCTAGCCATTTCCTCTCTGCCTTTTACTCTATAAATCCTTCAGAAGACTAATATATTGGTTTAGTATTTTTCAAAAGTGCCCCCTTTGATTTCGTTGGTTTACATGTTTACAAATAGTTTCTCTACATCCACCATATGAAAGCGCTAATTTTAGAAACTCTTCTATTATTGATGCTCTAAACAACTTCAGATTTATCACAGTATTTCTAAGCTTAGGCATTAAATCTTTCTCTTTACTGTCTTGTTTTCTTTTTTCCTTTCTTCTTCCTTTCTTTCTTTCATTCTTTCTTTTTCTTTCTTTTCTGTTTTTCTCTTTCCTTTTTTCCTTTCTTTTCTTTCTCTCCTTTTTAAAAGAGGAATTAATACCAGGTTATGTACTAAAAAGCAAAAAATCTCTGTTATCTGTCTGTAAACAATTCCATAACTTTGGTCAAAGCCTTGTGCTGTAGGTTCCTCATTTAAAAAAAAAAAAAAACTGCTCTGGGGCTATAAGAATAATGCTAGACTTAATAGGTACATAGCTCATAGCTTTGACTTGAAGAAACCCTTTTCTACTCCAAATTCTCAATCAACCCTATAGCAAATTAGAATCATTCCTCCAAGAGAGTATGTGATTACCAAGGTACCCTGCAGTGAGACAAGGAGGCAGATTTCAAACTCAGAACTTACTGCTATTGCTGAGACCTTGTCTGCTCTCCCCTGCCTCTGCTCCTCAGACCTGTTACACACTCATAAATCTGAATGTACTGGATAAGAAGAAAGTCTGCAAGGTTAGTCCTTAAAGAACAAACAATAATGTGGGGAATAGCCTAACAAGCCATTAAAATACAGATATACTTGTTTGTGAGACCAGGATGAGACAAGGCAGATGGACAGATTAAAAAAAATGGAAATATTAGAAAGAATTCTTTTAGGTCTGATGACTTGTCCTTAGGAAAGTTGCCAATTACTCAAAAAGAATGTTATTCTGGTTCTTTTTTATTTCAGGCATTTTTTTTCCCTTGCCTGTTTGCAGATTGCTTAATTACATCATTGGGCTTTGGAACTTGTACATTACAGATCCATGATCATCCAAGTCATTACCTGCGTATTTTCCCATTAAGAATAATTATAGCTCTTACCACCACTGCCCATGTACTTATGTCCTGCAGGCCTGGGCACTCTGAAGTAATCATCTTTGGAAAATGATGTTGATGGGCAAATATTGTGTGTGCAATCAGCAAGAAGCAAGGTGAGGTGGGAAGATTTCTATCCTCTCCATTACTGAGCGGCTCAAATATCCATCCCCATGGTGGCATCACTATGCCAAGCAGGACAGAGACGGTTTATGTTCTCCTGAAAAAAGACTTACAGCCAAACACCAAGACAGCACCCAGGGGATGCTGTATGGTGTGTGCTTTTCAGAGCACGTACAAATCACCTGTTTCCTGCTCAACTTAATTGCCTACAAAGTGGGATTTAAAAGATGCTTTTAAAACTCATCAAGCTGAAATGGGACTATCTTAGAAACTGCTACTTAGCTTTTAATACTCATAAGCTTAGGTGTGTTGTTTGACATCTCTGAGCCTCAGTTTTCTCATTCTAAAGAGAATAGGGTAGAAGTTCATGCCCCTTCAAGAATCAATGAGCCCTTACTTAAAATGCACTCTACCCGGCACCTGGAATATGTGAAAGACCAAAGGATCTTAACTGTTATTATTATCACTGAGTCTAAACTGATGTAGTCTGGGTCTGTTCAGCAGAGTTCAGTTAACACATCTAAATTAAAGACAATAATTGCCTGTAAATAATAATACAAAGACATTGTGACTGGGTCACATATTATTTTAATCAACAGTCTTGAGTAAGCTCTATTTCAAAGGGGAAACGAGTTAACAAATGCTTGACCAAAAAAATTAGATTAAGCATACATCCCTCCCCTATAGGAAAACTATTGAGAGAAATGATCACTGAGTAAAAAGCAACTATTTGCTTCATGAGTTCATCAATTATTATTAAACTTTAAAATACTTCTTTCTATTTTTAATAAATTAAAGAGTATGGGTCAGAGTGATAGTGATAGTAGGGCATTTGCTAACCTGGGTTCAATCCCTGGTATCCTATATGGTCCCACAGCACCTCCAGGAATAACCTCTGAGTACCACTGGGTATAGCCCAAAAAACAAAACAAAAAAAAGAGTACAGTTAAATTTTTCATGGTTTGAATAAGCAGCAAAATATCTCCAAAAAATACAGAATTAGCCTACTACTACTAAAGAGGAAATAAGGGTTAATATTTATTGTATTTTGGGGTTTGTTTTGGAGGGGAGTTGGTTTTGGGTCACAGCGGCAGCATTCAGGGGTTACTCCTGGCTCTATGCTCAGAAATCGCTCCTGGCAGGCTCAAGGGATCATATGGGATGCCAGGATTTGAACCACAGTCCTTCTGCATGCAAGGCAAACACCTTACCTTCATGCTATCTCTTTGGCTCCAATATTTATTGTAAACCATTTAACTATTTCTCATTCAGAGTATATCTCTTAAATTATTTATATATATTAAAATAATGTCTTCTGTTCATGTTCTTCTCTACACTATAGACTATCAACACTTTTTCTATCATTTAATATTTTATGTCCCCTTATTAATGGCTAGGTGTCTTTTTTATTCCCTTAACATAATTTAGTTAACCAGACTCTATTTTTAGGTTTGTACCCACATGGTTATCATGTACAGCCTGTCTTTCAAATATTTTGGAAAATTTTCTAGAAGAGAATTTAAGAGCCAAGAAAATAATTGTTGTTTAACTATTTATTGTTTAACTAACAGTTGATTTGCAAACATATATTTTTATCATATATATTTTTTGCACAAGTGGACATTAGCTGGAATTGGGGACCTCCAGTGGACTGATGTGTGTGTTTCTTCTGGGACAGAGTCTTTTTTTTTTTAATTTTATTGTGACCAAAATGCATAACAAATCTTTCACTGCATCATTTATGGTACATAGTGATAATGAATGAGGGGCATTCCCACCACCAGTGCTGTCCTCCCTCTGCCCCTGTTCCCAGTTCAGTTAGCTCTACTCAATGGTGCTGCCTGTGGCAATGGCCAAAAACTGTGAGCACAATGTCTATCTGGGCTCCCATAAACTAAACATTTCACATTTATCACCCTCTGAGTTGTGCTTTGCTCCAGCTGGGAAAAGAATAAGTTGAAGATATCCTAGCCAACACACCCAACTGAATATGATAATCTATGTGACTGGAGATCCTGGTTTTCCTGGACACATTTGGTGTCACTGATATGAACAGGTTGGTATTATTCTTTAAAGGTAATTTGAGTAATAAGCTTTCACATCCATAGAATATATTTTAGAGCAATTGGAGACAATATTTTGCTTTTGGCCAGGGAAGGAAAATAACAGGAGAGGCAGATGATTGATTGTTGGTTTGTTTTGGGCTTGTTTGTTTGGATTTTTTTTTTGCACAACTTTTTGTTTGTTTGGGGGTTATACCCAGCAGTGCCCAGCAGTTACTCCTAGCTCTAAACTCAGGAATCACTCCCAGCAGACTCAGGGGATGATATGTGGTGCCAGGAATCAAACTTGGGTCAACTATCTGCAAGGCAAGTGCCCTATCTGTTGTACTATCATTCTGGTCCCTTTTTTGTGCAATTTTAATGTCCTATCACGTGCATTTATTCAACAAAAATATTTTTAAATAGGAAATCTAAGCCCCCTAAAAATGTAAGCACATAGATTTTTCTTTTATGAACAACAATTAGATTGGTAAAAAAAAAAAAAAAAAGAATAGCAAGGTAACTGAAATATTTTGCAAAATGTGTATAGTTGAGTAGTTGGGAATTATATAGGCTAGAAGCCAAGCTACCTGGGTGGTAAAAGCTTCATCACCGGGCCCGGAGAGATAGCACAGCGGCGTTTGCATTGCAAGCAGCCGATCCAGGACCAAAGGTGGTTGGTTCGAATCCCAGTGTCCCATATGGTCCCCCGTGCCTGCCAGGAGCTATTTCTGAGCAGACAACCAGGAGTAACCCCTGAGCATAGCCGGGTGTGGCCCAAAAACCAAAAAAAAAAAAAAAAAAAAAAAAAAAAGCTTCATCACCTAGTGGATATGAGAGCCAGGGGTCTCAAACTCAATTTACCTGAGGGCTGCAGGAGGCAAAGTCGGGGTGATCCTTGAGTGCAAAGTCAGTAGTAAGCCTTGAACATTGGGGGGGGTGTGACCCAAACAACTAAAACAAAACAAAACAAAAAAAGATTCCTCTAGGGCAGGGCCACAAAATGTTGTGCAGAAGGCCGTTTGCGGCCTGCAGGCTGCAAGTTTGAGACCTCTGGATACTCCTCTGTGCCTCAGTATCCCCACTTATAATCTGGAGCTAATGATAGTACATGTAATGCAATTAATTGCACTAAATGATTAAATACATAAAATCACTAGAACAGAAAAAAAGAACACAGCACTTGATTATTGCATGTTAGCTATCACTGTTATTACTACTACACTTTGATTTGTTTAGTGCTATAATTATAATAGCAAAAAGCTCTCCCTAGGATTTGTAGATTTTGAAAACTAGAAGTGCATTTTTAGTGTGAATGTCTGACTTTATGATGTTATTTACAACTGTGCAAATGGCAATGGGAGAAAGAGTTGTAAAGCTTCCCTTTATTTAGTAATGATTCCAAATTTGAGAATTGTCACATTTCTTTGCAACAGTTGGTGAGCTACACAATTCATGTATTTGGTCCTGAGTTATTTGCTTCATGTGGCAAAATGATTTGTTTCTTTTTCATTTGGAGTGGGACTAGGAGTGAGAAAAGGGGAGATAGAGGCTAAACAAAATTAAAATGACAGCACCCAGATCACTTGATTGCCCCCTCAAAGCACTTCTTATATATTTTCAATTTAATATTTACACAAGAAATCCACTAATGAGCTAGGAAAGGCATTAAAGATTCCTGAAAACATTCTAATCCCACCTACAGTGCATAATGTGCTCAGTCATTGGAAATGTATTGCTGATGAAGCAGGTGATATGGTGACGGGGACAAGTAGACTCTGCTGTCACACAAACCTAGTTACGTTCCCCTCCCCATTTACTGAGCATGATAAACAGAGTGCTGTAACACTTGTTTTCTAAGTGACCCCACTACCTTACTTCTATGTGGCACTTGCCAACTTGACAGCATTATCAGAAGGGATTTTCCTTGCATGATTTTGGGTTCAGGCCATCCCAAACTCAGGTCAACATAATTAGCGAGAATACAACAAACTCTGTTTATGAACACTCTTTCCATGGTCCTGGCAGATTCAGCATTGTGCCTCTCATACAATAGTCGTTCAATAAGTATGTGTTAAATGAATCTCCCAATTCATAGTGTACTTTATGACATAATATTTTCTTGTACACCCAGGACAATCCCGATTGCCCTGGATCTACCAAGCTTAACAAGGTTTTGCTGTTTGGTCCAGAGTCACATACAGCAAAATTCCTTCCAGGTTTTTTTTTTTTTCGGTTTTTTTTTGTTTTTGTTTTTGTTTTTGTTTTTTTGACAATGGTAACAGAGCAACGAGTATGAATTTTCAATGTATAAACACAAGTTATGCTAAATGTTGAAGAATCGACTTATTTGTTTTTACTAAATCATTCAACATTCAGTAAGTTTAAAGAGTGGACCCAGTGATGGATAATATAGTACACTAAAAACAGAGACATGTGTCTAATCTACCTTTATTTGATACGATAGGCATCATCCAACACGTCTGGTGCCATAGAAAGAAGCAATGCATGAAGCTTGTTCTAGGACCACAGGGCTCTGTGTTTCTCTTCTGAATCAGACATTTTTAGAACAGAGGTGGAATTTCATAATGTCATTTTGAAGTAAGAACATTTATATAAATGATATTTTAATTTGGGAGGGGGTAAACTGAGTGAACTATTTTTTAAACTGCTTAAATAAAATCAAGACACCAGACCTACATATTTCAAGTGCAAGACACACTTAAACACAAAGGCACAGTTGGGTAGAGATTAACTAATGAACTAGCGTGCTTTTCTTGTCAGTGGCCATACGCTCTATGGCATCACCATTGTTAAATTCCCACTGCATACAAGAAACTGCTAGATTCCTGGGATGCAATCTGTCTCGATAATATTATGAGAAAACTAGTCCTTTGGGATTTGTGGACATTTTAATTGTAGTAAATTTGGCTTATGATTTTAACTGAGGTTGTTGTAAAAACATTTTCAACACATCATCATTAATAGGCTAAGAAAGAAAGTCTATTTCTGCCAACAAATAAGAAATAAATCTTCACTATCTCTTTGGTCCACTAGTTTATATTTAGTATATCACACCTTTTCTGAAAAGCTGTTGGAGACATATGCTCTCATTATTATCCTGCAGTGATTTATCATTTAACTCTGAAATGTACAATACATCCAACTTACTAACTGGTATCCTATTCTAATTACCACAAATTAACTCAAAACTATGTTACTTTTTTAAAAGTATGTTATGTTTACATAAACAAAGCACTTTTTGAAAATCTTATGCTTTAAACCTCCAACTAATATTTCTGTGTTCTTTAGCTAATATTTATTGAGAACCTGTTATGTGCCCATCTGCATTATTCAATGTTACTTAACAGTCTTCAAGCTTCCTAAATACTTTTGAAACTTGTAACGTATACATGCATATGAGCATTTGTGATAAGGGTATCAAATTCAAATATAAAAGACCAGATTGTGGGTTTTCATATCAGTAAAGCCAAACTTCCAGTGTGGTCCCCAGTCACGTATTATGTATGCCTCTGCTTCCTCACCTGCAACAGAGTAGTAATTAATTTTCCTTGAACCGATTCAGCTGTTAAGAGAAGTAGCTAATAAAAACTGTTGTGAAGTACCATGAATATTGAAAAGTGCATCATCATCATGATTAATAATAATGTAGAAGGCTCAGATATTGAAATGACTCTCTGGCATCATTCCAAATCAAGGAAGATCAGCTCTGGCCTTGCATAGTAATGAAGAGAAACACTGTGAGAATCTCTTATTGTACCGGTGTGAATGAACGTCATGATGAATAACTTTAATTACACTGTATGCTGGAAACCTGCATATGTGTTGTATGTGTGTGTATTTGAAATGTCTTGTAGTTCTCTCAATAATATATCTGGGATTCAAATAGAATCGTTCCAAAACAAGACAGACATATATATCTGCAGATACCTAACCTTGGAATAAAACTCATTTTTGATAGAGAATATGAATAGCTAGCAGCCCTCTGTTAAAGAACACTGCTGATGATTTCACAGATCTCAAAATCTGTCATCTTCACGTTAGCTGACTGTCTGGTACTTAATGAGAAAAACAAATTACTTTTAGTGTCTATGTAAGACATTTGCATTTAGAACATTTGGGGGAGGGGTGCCCATAAAAGGTTTATAAAGCATCTACTCAAACCATTCTACCTGCATTTTTCACCTAAAAGGGTCTTTATGAAATCTTACAGTAAATTTAATAACCCTCTTCAATAAACATGAGCTTTTATGAGCGTGACATATCTAAATAGACTCAATGGCCTGGGAATAAAATCTGTATCAGTAATATTTTCAGTGCTGTAATATCACACATATTTTTTAAAGCCAAGTACAGAGCAGAACACTGCATAAAGTAAAAAAAAATTAGTCTCCAGGTTTAAGAAGGCAAGCGGTCAATGAACACCTGGGTGACTCATTAAGTGAAATGTGAAATGTTCTGATGTGTACAATATTGCACTTCATAATATTCAAACATTAGCATCTTTCATTTTCTTCCATTTTCAGCAAATGCACATGATAGAAATAACTTTAGAAATGGCCTTCAGTAATCGTTCACACTGAGTTTTTCAGGATAGAGACCTTTACATGAAACATTTCTCCATTTCAATCACCTCCACAGGGGACTTCTGCTTGGGTGAACCTGCTGATAGGAGCCCTATTGCTCTGGATATCTCATAGCTCCTTGCACCAGTTAAGCTAACAAATTAGGCATGAGACTGGGACCCTCATTTCTCCTATGGCTAGTGTGTGTCCATAAAGAAGACAGGAAAATGCTCGTGACTTTTCTTTATAGCTGCTATATAACAAGAGAATGAAATGTCAGAGCCCTAGAAACACCATTGTTCTCAGTCCCATCAAAGCTCATCTGGCCATTGCAGATACTGAGACCTGCCCCTCACCTTCAACTTTGCCTCTATAACAAGTAACAATTTACAATTCAGCAATGCAGAACAGTTCAGAGTTAACATGTTGGAATTGTGGATTTACTAGTTACTGAACGTCTTATATATACTTGGGCAAACATTCAGAGCATCCTTACTCTCTTGGGATAACTCAGTTCCAGTTAGACTTAGTCTTGAAATGTGAAGAATAAACTGTTAGTAAACTATTTCTTTGATAATTAATTAATTAATAAGACATACTAATGAATTTCAGTCTAAGATACAATAAGCACTTTTTTACATATGTAACTTTTTTACATATGTAAAGTCCTGTGTTTTTAATCAACATCTGCATATTTAAATCAAGGGCTGCTTAAAGACATACAGTAAGTCAAGTAAACCATAGAGTAGGGGTCTCAAACTTGCGGCCCATGGGCCATTAGCAGCCCTCCATACAACATTTTGTGGCCCGCAACTGGCCTTCAAACATCGCAGTATTCGCGATTATTCACTTACCAAATAATCGCAATAAAAATTGCATTAGTTAGAAAAAATTGCATTAAACATTCACATACCCCGAGCAGTTCCATTCGGGGTATGCAAATGTTTAATGCAATTTTTTGCTATTTTTTCTTACTAATGCGATTTTTTATTGGGAATATTCGGTAAATGAATAATCGCGAATACTTTGCGCCTAGCACAGACATCATTTCCGCGGCTCCTGCCCGCTGTCCCTTGCATTATAGGAGGCCTAAGGGAGAGAAGTTTATTACAGAATTAGATTTTGTCATACCTTCATCATGACTTCATCAAAGCCTGCAGTGAAGAGAAAGATTGATGACAAGCACAGACAATTTCAGGAAAAGTGGGCGATGCAGTATTTCTTTGTTGAGCACAGGGGCATCCCCACATGTCTTATTTGCTCAGAGAAAGTTGCAGTGCACAAGGAATACAACTTGAAATGCCATTATTCAACTAAGCATGCTGAGAAATGTGCAAAATATCAAGGAAATGAGAGAGCCAACCGGGTTGCCAGTCTTAAAGCATGTCTAATGAGGCAACAAGATTCCTTCAAGAAAGCAACCAAAGAGAATGTTGCATCAGTCGAAGCTAGATACATGGTTAGTGAGATGATTGCTAAGGCAGGGAAACCATTCAAAGAAGGAGAGTTTGTTAAAAAAAAAAATGCATGTTACAGGCTGCAAGTATTATCTGTCTGGAAAAGAAAGGTCAGTTTAGCAAAATCAGCCTTTCTGCCAACACTGTGGCAGAGCGCACTCCTAACATGTCAAGTGGCATTTATCATCAACTGTGTGAGAAAGCCAAATGTTTTGATGCATACTCAGTTGCTCTTGACGAGGGCACAGATATAACACACACTGCACAGCTCACAATTTATGTCCGTGGTGTTGATTGCAATTTTGAATTGACAGAGGAGCTGCTCACAATAATTGCAATGCATGGCCAGACCACCACTAATGAGATATTTCAGCATCTGTGTGATGCCATTGAGAATGCAGGTTTGCCATGGAAGAGGTTTGTTGAAATAATAACGGATGGAGCGCCATCGATGACAGGGAGGAAAAATGGACTGGTGGCACTTGTTCAAAAAAAACTTGAAGAGGAGGGTGTAGAGAAGGCCATTGATCTTCACTGCATTATCCATCAGCAGGCCCTTTGCAGTAAATGCCTGCCATGTGACAATGTGATGTCTGTTGTTGTGACATGCATCAACCAAATCAGATCCAGGGGCTTAAAGCACAGGAGGTTCCATGCTTTTTTAGAGGAAATGGTGTCAGAATATGGAGATGTGCTCTATTTCACCAAGGTACATTGGCTCAGCAGAGGAAATGTCCTGAAAAGATTTTTTGAGTTGAGAGAAGACGTAAAAGCCTTCATGAAGAAGGATGAGAATGCTGTTTTGGAGTTGAGTGACCACAAGTGGCTCATGGACTTAGCTTTTCTTGTTGACATCACACATAAGCTGAATGTACTAACCAAGAGCATACAAGGCCCGGGGCAGCTTATCAGTGCTGCCTATGACAACATGAGAGCATTCTCCACAAAACCTGTGTTCTGGAAATCCCAGATCTCTCAGACAAACCTTTGCCATTTCCCAGCATGCAAAAAACCTGTGGATGCAGGCATACCATTCAGTGGTGAGAAAATATGTTGATGCTATTTTTAAGGTAGAGAAGGAATTTGATCACAGATTTTCAGACTTCAAAAAGCACAGAGCCACTTTCCAAATTTTTGTGGACCCCTTTTTCTTTGTGTGCAAGATGCCCCTCCTGTGCTTCAAATGGAGCTCATTGACCTGCAATGCAATTCTGATCTCAAAGCCAAGTTCAGGGAGATTACTGCAAAAGCAGACATGCATGGGCAATTTTTGAGAGAATTGCCCCCCAGCTTCCCTGAACTTTCCCGAATGTTCAAGCACACCATATGCCTTTTTGGGAGCACATATTTGTGTGAAAAGTTTTTCTCCACATTGAACTTCAAGAAGTCAAAGTACAGGTCTAGACTTAATGATGATCATCTTCAAGCCATACTGAGGGTCTCTAAAGCCAAATGTGGTTCAGATTTGTGAGAAGAAGCGCTGTCAAGTCTCTGGCAGCAAGAAATAGGCAAAAGATGCCATGTTCAGAAGAACTGTTCATGATCTTCACTCAATGTTTTATTCATGTTCAGAAGAAATAATTAAAACTGTTAATAATGATGTTTGAAGACTTTTTTTGTGTGAAATCCCTTTTGCAGCCCTGCCTCACCCCAACTTTGCCTCCTGTGGCCCCCAGGTAAATTGAGTTTGAGACCCCCTGCCATGGAGTTTCATTTTAGTCCTTATTTATACCTCATCTTGACCTCTCATAATTGTTAATCAGAATTTCTAGCCAGAACTAAATGAAGGAAAGTTGCTCAATTATCAAAGTAGTCTTATTCTCTCTTTGAATTCTAACTTTCTTTTTTTTCCCAAAACATTAGATGATAAAGGCCTAGAATCAGAAAGATGTTAGCAAGAAGAGCTAAGGATCAACAAAAACCTTAGGATAAAATGTTTCAACTCAGTTTTTTTTTTATCTTTTCACCCACCACTCTGTGAACACTCACAACTTGAGAGGCATAATACAAAAAAAAATTTTAAATAAATAAAGAAGAAACTTCTTCCATAGTTATTATTTCCACCAACAAAGGCAGGTTAAGTCAATAGAACCAGGCCAGAGTGTTTAAGGGGGGGTGAAGTCCATGTTTAATAGGCAGGAGGTCCTGATTTAACCTTCCACACCACACAGTTCCCTGGAGAGACCAGGAGTAGCTCCATAAGTACTACCAGGTATAGTCGCTCTCTAAACTAAAATCAAATCGTATCAGCAGAACTGACTGCCCTCCTTCTCCAGTAACCAAAAAAAAAAAAAAAGTTTATTTCTGACTTCTGTTTATGGTAAACAAAACTAATGACCAAGAATTTATAAAATACATACAATGTTTAGATGAATGTCTAATGATTGTGCTGACACATACTGTTTTTTTCTATGGCTAAAGAAAACATGCCATGCTCAATCTACACAACTTCCTACTATTGATAATTTTTTGCTTAAATATGAAGTAGAGCTCCCAATAAATTGAGTTTAGTTCCAATTACTCTTGCATGTGTCTGGTCTCTGGGAACCCACTCTATGCCAACTTCTTGCTTCCATCCTCTATTGAATAACTCTGAAGCCCCTCTCAGTGCTGCCTAACTCAGCTGGCCTGCAACAGTCCTCTATTCTTGTCTGACATTTTGGTAAATTGTGGGCTTCAAAGCCGGATAGTCTCATGCATTTTGTAGGGCACTCAAAGCAATTAAGCATCCCAGAATACCCAGGCTTCACCTTAAAATCTTCTACTAACCTGCCCTTGGATAGCATTGCAATGTAGCAGCCCTTGTAAAAGAAAACAGAAAGAAGAGAAAGGACTCTAGTTAATTATCAAATTAGATTCTTGTCCCCAAAAGTCAAAGCTGTATTTAAATCTGGTATTAAAGTCTGGTTTGGGGGTCTTCTGACATACTTGCTGTCCAACAGAGCAGTGGGAGAGTGGCTGTTGGGGTTTCTGGCCAATCTGAACCAGAAACTAAATAATTGTAAAGATTTTCCCAAGGCCTACACACCCATACCTCCTAAATGTTCTAGTCCCAAGAATCAATGAAGCCTACTGCTCTAAATTAGTACATTTTATAGTGGCCAAATAGAGTGAATGAGAGGATGATACAGATACATAAAAAAAGAAAACATTTAAGGATAATGAGCACAGAGCATAGGAGCATCATTCTATACAGTAGGAGGAAATGTCAGTAAATTTAACACATATATAATTGTCCTCACAAATCATCTCCTAATTCCTCATACAGCCAAAATGTTTAACCTTTTCATGCTGAGATTTTCACAATATTTACAGACTTCTGTCACTCAACAATCCTGAAAATATCCATTCTAGAAACTTTGAGACTAAATGGGATCCTACAGAACAGAATGTACAAGGGCTGGCTTTCCAGGTGAGAAATAATGTGGTGTCAGATCACATAATCAGAAACCATAAACTGATCCTCTTTGCCCTTCACTGCAGTTTTAATGGCAGAGTTCACATACTTCTGTGGATTCCTTCCAAGACAAACTCAATTTAAAAAGAAAACACTTTTGGGATTCTCCCCAAAAAATAAAATTGACTATTTAAAAAATTGTCTTATGGGCTGGAGAGATAGCATGGAGGCAAGGCATTTGCCTTGCATGCAGAAGGATGGTGATTTGAATCTCGGCATACCATATGGTCCCCCAAGCCTACCAGGAGCGATTTCTGAGCATAGAGCCAGGAGGAACCCCTGAGCATAGCTGCCGTGTATGACCCAAAGACCAAAAAGAAAGAAAGAAAGGAAAGAAAGAAAGAAAGAAAGAAAGAAAGAAAGAAAGAAAGAAAGAAAGAAAGAAAGAATGAATGAATGAAAGAATGAAAGAAAGAAAGAAAGACAGAAAGAAAGAAAGAAAGAAAGAAAGAAAGAAAGAAAGAAAGAAAGAAAGAAAGAAAGAAAGAAAGAAAGAAAGAAAGAAAGAAAGAAAGGGAAGAAAGAGAAAGGGAAGAAAGGGAAGAAAGGGAAGGAAGGGAAGGAAGGAAGGAAGGAAGGAAGGAAGGAAGGAAGGAAGGAAGGAAGGAAGGAAGGAAGGAAGGAAGGAAGGAAGGAAGGAAGGAAGGGAAGGGAAAGGAAAGGAAAGGAAAGGAAAGAAAAGGAAAGAAAAGAAAAGAAAAGAAAAGAAAAGAAAAGAAAAGAAAAGAAAAGAAAAGAAAAGAAAAGAAAAGAAAAGAAAAGAAAAGAAAAGAAAAGAAGAAACAAGCAAAAAAATTGTCTTAACCAGCAATCTAATCTATGATGTTAGTCTATAGCAGTGGAAATGCTGAGAGTAAAGAATATTCCAGAAGGTGCTAGGGAAGACATTTCAGCAGAACATTTTCAAATATATAACTTCTCACTGTGTACTGAAAACCAACTTGGAAAACCACAACCAGGAATTCCTGTGGGAATCTATTCAGCCCACAGTCAACCTGCTACATGATGTCATTTTCAATGCCACAAGAGTGACACATTTTAGCTGAAATCATTCCACTCTAAACCAAAAAATGCGGAAAATTAAGTAACAGCCTGAGTTTTTGTACCATCTCCTTCATAATTCCAAATTCACTTCATCCAGGCATATATACTTTCATCATTGTCACTGGCAAAATTAGAGTGCTATAGAAATGTCAAGCTGGGAAGTGATTAGAAGGGACATTTAACTGACAGATAATAGGAATTCAATGGATCACTGGAACACTTTTTTGTGTTCCAAACACATTTTTAAGTTCTTTACACTTTAAATTCACTTAGCTTCCATAATAACCCCATTTCGCACAGTATTACTGCTATAACAGAGTTATAGATGAGAACACTAAGACAGAAAAGATAAGATAGGAATGAAGGGAGACAACATACTGTGGATATCTTCATGATAGAGTTAATTACTTCTGCTCTGTATGTATCCATCAACATGGAGTACAAAAGGTCTCATCTGTATCACTTGTTCAACTGTGAGTTTGTTGGAAAGAAGCCTGTTGAATTGAATAGTTTGAGAAAGGGAGAGTTAAAGTTACAGATGAGAAAGAGTGTGTGTACAGTGATCTATGAGCAAGAAGTAATTTTGAATCCTTATTTAGAAATTGTACATTCATTGATTATACATACATTTCTAGATATAGCACAAACTGAGAATGTGCAGTCTTCATTCCTCCCTGAAACTGCCCCTTCTTGAGTGGTGGGTAATGATTACTAGCAGTGTGCAGTGTTTCCTACTGCTGAATATTTATTTAGATTTAACTCAATATATATTCAGTAAGCATTTGGGCCTGGTACCATCTCAGAAGCCATGGAAGACAGAAACACTATTTCTGGCCAGCAATTAATAGAGAGTGGAGGAATGATGAGTACCTCCTCCCTGCACAGCTGCATGGACCCAGGTGGAAGGCTGGACTTGATCCAATTATCCCATACTGGGTTTCCAATACAGTCCCCTCTGAATAGGAAGGATAAAGTCCCCAGGATAAACCCAAACAGTGCAGAACCCTGCAGAATTTCCGATTACCAAATAGGTGTCCAGAACCTTAGGGTAGGACTTTAAAAGGGTGGCAAACATCAATGGGCCTGTTGCTATAGCTAAAAACTTACTTGTGTGTATTTGGTTTTCTATCAGGCTTGAAAGATAAATTTCTGGTCACATAACAATAGAAAATATTTTTAATAACCCTTTGATTGAAACCCACTTACAATAGCACAAGGCTTGGTTTGGGGAATTAGAGTTGTTTCAGTAAATTTCAGTGGGAGTGAGACTGTAAACCATAACTGGGAGCTCAGGCTGTGGAGGTAAGCCAAGAGCACACTAAATTCTCACTTTCAGGGAAGCTAGTTTGGGAGGAGGAAGAGAGGCTAAGGTGACTGACTGTCCTTGAGGAGCAAATCAAAACAACAAAGCTGAGATAGAAAAACAAGATGTGATTTGTACTGCATCCTGTGGTCAGATTCATCAAAAAAATCTCAGGAGAAAGAATGAGGGTATCCCTGATTATTAATCCCTGGGTATTAAGATAATACCCTGGATATGGCGAGATAGGACAAAAGTTAAGGTACTTGCTTTATTTCTCACACAGACCCCCGCTGGAATTAGCAGCAATTCATATGATCTCGTTTTAAACACCTAGGAATGATTCCTAATGTACAGAGCCAGGAAGAGCATTCAACATCTCCTGTTGTGGCCCAAGAAACACCCTAACCAGGTGCAGATGCAGAGACAAAAACAAATACTGACTTTCAATATAGGGATCAGAGAAAATCTGCACCTTGCAGAACCCAGACATACAGTGCAAAAACCAGAAACACATGTGAACTCCCTGGGATGTGTGGTGGGAAAAACTTATTTTCAGGGTGAAGGAGGTGTTGGAAGTTTGTTTCTAAACAGTTCTTGCCTACTACAATGCCAGGGATTCTTCTGGAATTTTTCTTAGTCAAAATGGCACAAAGTGAAAAAGCAATGACTGCTAATTTATATGTGAGAAAAAGAAAATGGTTGTTCAAATGATCCTTTATGGGAATACTTCCCTTGGTAGCTTTTTGTTTTGGGCTGGGAATTTCCCACCAGGGCCCCTCCTCTGGAGACAGTTGAATTCTCAGGTCTGAGGAAGTTGTTAGGCTGGGCCTGTATGGTTCCAAAGGGGTCTCCCGAGATGCACCCTGAAATGTTCTGGGCTTAGGTGGGGCTAGTAATACCTTTCCCACGTGGTATTTTCCTGGCCCAAATTTTCTTTGTCATTCTTAACTGATTGGGCATTCCACATCACTACTATTGATGGCATCAATGGTGCTTTGAGGGTGGTGGCCATCAACATGATAATCTTAATCTACAGGCTGTCATAAAACAAGGAGTATCTGTAATATTGTCATGGCATTCCTATATTACTCCTTCTTGCTAACTCTGAGCAACACCTTAAGAGTTAAAATGAGAGGAAAAACAGGAAGCATCAGGTGCTCCCTCAGTGTGGACCTAGTTAATTCTGAATTTTGATACCCATACCCTTTTAGAGCCCAGTTGCTTTGATGATGTCATCTTCAGTCTTCTATGACAGATTCAGGTGGTTAATCCTAAAAGCCAAGAAAAATGAAGCTCAAATTCACAGCCAGGGCACCTCATATTAATGACTTTGGTTTTCTGGTGGTTGAACTTAGCATGGTGAAAGTAGCTGACATCAGGGAACCTGAGTTCAGGACACCCTGATTGCAACTTTCCTTTCTAACTAAGGCTGCAGGAGTCAGGCCCAGAGGCTTTTGGACCCAGAAGTGATGTCAGCAGTACCCAGGTGAGAAATAGAATCCAAGTCAAAGAACCTCCTAGTTAAGGAATGCCTGCATGGGATATAGACAACATCACACTACAACCACGACTATGGGGAAACAACGCAGGGCCCCACCATGCTTAGCTCTGATGACCTGAAAAATACCAACCACAATTTTCCTTCTCAGATAAGGACTTCAGAGAAAAATATGTAAGATGTTCATAGAACTCAAAGAAAGAATGGAATGAATGGAAACATGCCACAAGTAAGAAAGAGTACCTGAGACTTAAACCAGTGGAATTTACTTTCTAATATCCCAATGTTTGCTGTGCCTATACCTTAATGCACTGTCACTAAATGCCTAAAATACAACTGTGAAAGACCTGTAATTCACTATGGTCTCAATAAAAAAATAAAAAGGAACTTAGAGTAGAAATAAAAAAGCTGGGGCCGGGAAGGTGGCGATAGAGGTAAGGTGTCTGCCTTGCAAGCGCTAGTGTAGGAGGGACCGCGGTTCGATCCCCCGGCGTCCCATATGGTCCCCCCAAGCCAGGGCCGATTTCTGAGCGAATAGCCAGGAGTAACCCCTGAGCGTCAAATGGGTGTGGTCCAAAACAAAAAAAAAAAAAAAAAACTTCTTGGCGCTGGAGGTAAGGTGCCTGCCTTGCCTGCGCTAGCCTAGGACGGACCGCGGTTCGATCCCCCGGCGTCCCATATGGTCCCCCAAGAAGCCAGAAGCAACTTCTGAGCGCATAGCCAGGAGTAACCCCTGAGCGTCACAGGGTGTGGCCCAAAAAAACCAAAAAAAAAAAAAAAAAGAAATAAAAAAACTTAAACTGAAATAGCAGGGCTGAAAAACTTGGTAGGCAAAATGAAAACATCACTAGGAAGCCTCTCCAACAGAGTAATAGCAGCTGAGGACAGAATCAGTGAACTGGAAAATGAGATTCCTAACAACTCCATACAACAGAAGAGACTGGAAAAGAACCTCAAAACAAACTATAAGACAATGGGAAAAGTCCTCAAAGAATGTGAACAGATAAAAATAGAAGTCTTTGATAAACTCAAACTCAAAAGAAACCACATGAGAATCATTGAAGTCCCAGAGACACAGGAAGAAAACACCCATGAAGTTTCAATAATCAAGGGCATCATTGCAGAGAAACTCCCAGAGCTAAAGATTGCATGCAATCAACTCCTACATGCCCAAAGAGTACCAGCCAAAAGTGATCCAAAGAAAAGCACACCAGTCACATCTTAGTCACAATGATGAATCCCACAAATAGGGATGGAATACTGAAAGCAGCATGATCGAAAGGGAAATTGCATCCAAAGGAGCATCCTTAAGATTTACCACAGATTTGTCACAAGAAACCCTTAAGGCCTGAAGGCAGTGGTGGGATATAGTGACAAAACTCAATGAAATGAATGCATTACCAGTACTTCACCCAGCCAGATTTATATTCAGGTTTGACAAAAACAATACACAGCTTCACAGATAAATAGCAGGTTGGAAACTTTACAGACTCAAAACCAGTCTTAAAGGAAAAACTGATGGGGCCGGAGCAGTGGGGCAAGTGGTAGGACATGTCATTATATATATGTATAAACATATACATATATATAATGTACTAGAGAACCCGAGATTTATTTATGGTGCCTATTATTTTATTTTTATTATTTTATTTGGGGGGGGCACACTAGGTAGGACATGTCCTTGCATGCGCTAACTTAGGACGGACTGCAGTTAGATTCCCCCGGTGCCCCATATGGTCTCCCAAACCAGGAGCAATTTCTTAGCACATAGCCAGGAGTAACCCCTGAGCATCACCAGGTATGGCCCAAAAACCAAAAATGAAAAAAAAAAAAGATAAACTGAAAAATCAACTTTAAGATAAGACAGACCACAAGACACAAAGAAGGAAAAATGGAAGGATTTCAAGCCATTCCAAGACCACCACACTCCCAAATAATCTACCAAGTCAAACTACATAACTCATGAAATGCTAAATAGGGCCAGAGAGATAGTATGGCAGGTAAGGCACTTGCCTTGTACACTGCTAACTGGGGTTTGATCCCCAGAACCCCATATGGTCCCCTGAGCATCACCAGTAGTGTGATTCCTGAATGTAGAGCCAGGACTAACAACTGAGCACTGTAATCAAATGTGTGAGCATGGAGACCAAACATGCAATTTCAAGCCACAGCTTTTGTAAAAGAATGGATGTCACAAGGGCTGGAGCCACAAGACAGTGGGTAGGGCAATTGCCTTGCATGTGGCTGACTCAGGTTCAATCCCCTGAACTACATATGGTCCCCTGAGTTCCTCTAGGAATGATCCCTGAGCACAGAGCCATGATTAACTCCTGAGGACTGCCTAGTATGCCCCTCAAAAAATAAAAAATAGAAATAAAATAATAGGCACCATAAATAAATCTCGGGTTCTGTAGTACATTTTATATATATATATATATATATATATATATATATATATGTGTGTGTGTGTGTGTGTGTGTGTGTATGTTTATACATATATATGTCTTTGTCCTTGGGTCCAGGAATGCAGCTCCTAGAATTTTTGAATTCTCTAGAGTAATGACTATCTTCTCTATGTGAATGAAATGACTGGTACTGGTAAATGGAATCCCCTAGATAACTACTACAGGTTTCCAGAGAGTTGGCACTTTCAGCATAAGGCTTCTGGGAAGGAGAGAGGTATTAGGGATGGAATTAATCGCCAGTAATTAATAATTTAATAAATCATGGCTACAAAAATGAGTTAATATAAACTATCTAAATTATGGATTTAGAGAATATTTGAGTTATTAATCACATGAAGGTGCTAGTGGTTCACTCTCCCCATAAGGGCTTCTTGCTGCTTTCTACATAGGCATCTCTTCCACTGGATTACAGTTGAGTTGTACCCTTCATTGCAACTAATAATAGCATATGCTTTTCTAAGAGCCCTTCTGATAAAACATCAAAGTTAGTGAGGGACTCATGTGATTCTCTGATTTGGACCTGACAGTCCAAAGTACAGGTAAACTGACCTAACTGAAATGAGATGCAGTCTGTGGGACCAAGTCCTCTATCCACGGAATCTGCACTAACTCCATAATATTAGTGTCAGAATTGAACTGCCTTATAGGAAACTCAAGGTCCAAGGAGACTTGGAAAACTTGCATGATGTGGAAAATCACTAAATATTTGATGTCAGATGTGTGATTAAAAACAGCTCGGGTTGTCTCCTTACATATGCTGTAGAAATTTGCAGAGTAAA
Organism: Suncus etruscus; assembly: GCF_024139225.1. Classification (NCBI taxonomy): domain Eukaryota; kingdom Metazoa; phylum Chordata; class Mammalia; order Eulipotyphla; family Soricidae; genus Suncus; species Suncus etruscus. The sequence goes on from NC_064852.1 coordinate 91,285,119, forward strand.
TTAGCAAGGATGAACATTTTTGTTCCTCATGGGAGACTATAAAAAGATGATGAAAATGTCATTTTCTTAACAACTACCATAAGAACTCTTCCACAGAGAAAGTGCCTATGTGACAAATTCTCTGGCAAGGGAATTTGCTTGGGATAGAAGCTGCTGGAATGTCATTCCTCCACCACTTTGATCTGTTCAGAGAATGTACAAATTGTGTATTTCTCTGTAGAACTAAAAAGAAGAGAAAGAAGAGAGACAGTGCCATGGTGGACAGTAGGAAGTCAATGCGGTGGTCACTAAATGCTTTCTGCATCTTAATTGGAGGTGTATTAGCTGTTAATAGACTTTCTATCTAGATTAACAGAGCTGCAGAATAGACATTTCATATGCATCCAAATATATTTCAGAAAAGAATGATAGCCAGAAAAAGATTTTGGTGAAATGCAATTTCTAAAACTCACAGAAACCGAGAAAGGGGAAAAGGGAATGTGGCCAAACTGAGGATGTAGAAAACTTCCTCCCAGAGGCTGAAGGCCTCTGGGAAGCCCAGGCCTTTGTGACCTTTCTCATACTAGATGCTTTATCTACTTCCATCTTTCCTTCCTCATATTTCCTTTGCATGTTGCCTCTCTCTTTGCCCTGCCCATTCAGGGCTAATTTAGAGATCTCCCATTCCCTTACTGTTCCCCTTCCTATGTGAAACAATTCATATAGGAAATCCAGATTTTCTATTATTTGAGGAAAATTTCTTCTTCAGAATTCAAAGAGTACATAAAAAATATTTTTTTCTTTCCCAGCCAATGGATAAGATTATACCACAAAAGTCACCTGGTCTACATTTAAAAAAAAATAATACCCACATAGGGAGATGTTTCTGTTTTACAGTAAGTATACCTACTGAGCAGAGTAATCTAAAATAAAGAATTGAATGACTATGTGTTATACTTTATTAAAAAATGAAGATGATTGGATAAGAATATGGGACACATGGTCATGGGTAAGATAATATCAACAGCATGTTGACTAATCAAGCACCCAATCATTTTAGCTGCCACAAGTGAGAATTTTTTAAACATTTTGATGATGTACAGAATAGCTTGTGGAGGGATTTGCTCCCAGGTAATTGGCAGGAATTGCAGCTCATTAAATTAGTTCTCATCTGACATGCCAAATGATCCTCACAGTTGATATGTTAGATCATCAGCAAGCAATTGTTTATCTGTTCTATGAGCCCGGATGACAAATAAGCAATTTTAGCCATAAGGGTTAAGTCCAGTGCCAATCATTATTCACATTGCAATTTAACTGATTCACTAGCAATCAATACCATGCATTCAAAATGCTAGACAGCAGTTTCCTCCATATAGTGGGGTCCTTTATGTGAATACTTGCTAGAATGTTAACAAAAATATATATAAATTAAAGAGAGAGCTCAAATATAGTATTTATCACCTGAGTTTAAAGAAAGTGAGTAAATCAGTAAATGCTAAAAGATTTAGATTGGGCAGTTGTATAACAGTATGAATACATTTCAAGGAGCTGTTGCCCCAAATTATTGGGCTAGCCCAATAAAATATCATGAATGGTAGCAAGAGAAAAACTATAAAGTTTGGTTTAATAAGCACATTAACCTTATCAGGAAATCTAAAATAACAAGGATAAAACACCTCAAAGTCCCTCAAGAGTAACATTTTGTTCTCTATTTCCATACACTTAAAATCAAGGATCTCAAGTGAGTTTACCAAGACAAAGATTCTGCACCACCACAATATCCTATTCAATTTGCCCACTCAAATGATTTTTTTTTCCTTTGACTGCTCTTTAATCATTTCACTTAAAGCTCCTGACATTAGACAAGATTCTAAACTACTGCAACATCATTGTCCTTCAAAAGTCAAATAACCAAAATACTAATGGTAACAGGGAAAATCACAACAAATGGAAAGTTTGAATCTCGGGGCCTTATAATGCCACCATTATACCAGTAGCAAACTATGCATCAAGTGAACTGCTCAGAGCCTTGATTTTCTTCCCCTAGAATATGTCAACTCTTACCTGGTTTGTGAATTATTTTGACTTCTTGCTTCCTCTTTTTTCCTTAACTAGGCTGTAGTCACTTAGTTACTTCACTGCTCACGTAGTGTGGGGTATGCAGAGACAGACATTCAAGCCAATAAAAACCCTTGTATATTTTATCAACACAAAAAAACAGTCCTGAATTATACCAATGCACACTGCTGGCCTCTGGGTTTAGGTTAAGAAAACATGTTTTCTGTGTTGATAAAACATACAAACATAAAGAGAATTGAAGACATTGACCAACGTAAAATTTAAAGGTCAGTTTACAATTCCCAGCCCCTGTGTTTTCCTTGGCTTCTCAACCAAGATCATCAAAATTTGGTCATAAATCTTCTTGGTTCAGAGCCCTCCTCATGAAACGTTTCCAATAATCATTTTGCTAATCAAAAGCCCTGTGGGAAAAACTGGTGCTTTATGTTTTAAAAGCAATATTTGAAATGAATGTGGTCATATTGTTTATAATCTATATTTATAATTAAAATAATAAATACTTTGTACAAAGCTTTTCTCTGGAATCTTGTCAGGCACTCAACAACAAAGACCTCAAGTGAGTTGGTAGTAAGTGAACTAAGAGTGGAAATTTGGGGAATTCAGTAGATTCTAATTGGAGATTGGAGCTAAGGGAGGCAAGTGACAGTCGGGGATTCAAAATTGTTTCCAAGCAGCGAACCTAGGTAGTGTGAGCAGGGGCAGCATGAGACAATTTGAGGGTGAAAGCAATACATTTAGATATATTGAGTTTAAGATTTCAGTGAGGCTCTTAGGTGGTAGCTCTAGTCATCAATTATTATTTGAGACCAGTGTTTTGGTGTTAGATAGGAGTTAGATATACAAACTTGGAAGAGCAAAAGACAGAGTCAATGCAGGAGCCATTAGTAATAAGTAACCCTTGGGGGAGGGGGTGATCAGATACAGCAGGGCAAACTTTAGAGCTAATTCCAGGGGTATTTACTACTTTCAGAGGCCAGTCAGGTAAAAGCAGTATTCAAGGAGGCTAACATAAGTCAGTGAGAACAGTATAGGCAAAACCTCCTGGTCCTTCAGAAAGGGTTCATCACCTTCTAGACAAAAGTGTTTGTCTCTACCATGTGTAGAAACTTATATAAATATACATGTATGTAATGTGATTAGGATTCAACATCCTCCCTTCAAAATTACCATCCACCTCCGTCTACTTCCTCTATAAAGGGGGAAGGGAGGTAGAGTTTCAAGGAGGTGTAGTCAGAGTTCCCTGTTTCCACAAGTCAATAAAACGTATAAGAGAGAAAATTTTACTAGTTCAACAATCACAATAATTGAGAACTTCAAATAATTATTTTCCAGGGAATAATGAAAGCTAAACTATTTGTCATTGGTTGAGGATTTCAAAAGAAGAGGTTCAACCTTTGCAGGACCTAATTGTGAGAGAAATCAGAAGGAAGTTGGCAGGAGCAAGTGGAAGAAAGAAAAATGGAGAGAGCCTTTACCGTTTGTTTTGCTTTTCAGATGAAAACCTAAAACCTACACCTTATGTTTATAGTCTGTGAGAAGGAGGTCAGGAGAATTCTTGTAAAAAAATTATGATTGAGGCATGAAAAACATGACCTAGTGTACAGAGCCTGCCTTGTAAGCAAGGTCACAAGTTCATACCTAGCATCACCCCACATGAGTGTTATTCCAGTGGTACCAGTGTGTGATCTCTGGTACCCCACAACCAACATGTTTGAGCAACACAAGTAAGTGTATGACCCCTGAGAGAGCAACTACACCAATAAAATTGAAGGAGGGAAGCAAACAATAAAATCTCAAAAGCTGATAAATGATTTCTAGATAAAATACAGACAAACTGATTCATTAAAGAAGAATGGAACAAAAAATAGGGGGTTAGCTTTGAAAAGACTGAGCTCTCTGGTTAAGAGAGGCTCCAGGAAAGTCGGATAGAATCAGACCTAAAGATCAGGTAGAATTGGAGTTCTGGGGTCCAAGAGAGAAGAGGGAGGATTGATGAGGTCATGAACATTGTCCCCTGTTTTAGAGGTATCTTTCCAAGTTGGAAATCAAAGATTTTTAAATGATATCTTTATTTAAGCACCATGATTACAAACATGTTTGCAGTTGGGTTTCAGTTATTAAAAAGAAGAAAAAAAGAACAACTCCCTTCACCAGTGCCACCTTCCCACCAACAATGCCCTCTATCTTCCTCCTCCCCCACCCCCTGCCTGTATTTGAGACAGGCTTACTACTTCTCTCACTCACTACCATTGTCATGATAATTGTTAGTGTAGTTATTTCTCTAACTGCACTCAGCACTCTTTGTGGGCCAGTCCTTCCAGCATTCATCTCTATTGTCTTTGGGTATTATTACAAAAAATGTCCTTTATTTTTCTTAAATCCCAAAATGAGTGAGCCTATTCTGTGTCTATCTCTCTCCCCCTAACTTATTTCACTCAGCATAATAGTTCCCATGTCCAGCCATGTATAGGAAAAATGTCATGACTTCATTTTTCCTGACAGCTGCATTGTATTCCATTGTGTATGTGTACCTTAACTTCTTTAGCCACTCATCTGTTGTTGAGCATATGGGTTGTTTCCAGATTCTGGCTATTGTAAATAGTTCTGCAATGAATATAGGTGTGCAAAAGGCATTTTTGTATTGTGTTTTTTGTATTCCTAGCTGGATCATATAGTTAAATTTCCAGTTTTTTTGAGGATTCTCCATATTATTTTCCATAAAGGCTGGACTAGATGGCATTCCCACCAGCAGTAAATGAGAGTTTCTTTCTCCCACATTCCTGCCAGCACTGATCTTTTTTGTTCTTTGTGATGTGTGCCAGTCTCTGTGGTGTGAGATGGTACCTCATTGTTGTTTTGATTTGCATCTCCCTGATGATTAGTAATGTGGATCATTTATTCATGTGTCTTTGGCCATATCTAACCCCATAAAAATTGGGGAGAAGAAATGAACAGACACTTCCTCAAAGAAGAAATACAAATGGCCAAAAGACACAGAAAATCACATTTTAAGTGGTACCAAATCACATAGCAGCATGATTACCTCAGTAGCTTGAGAAGAAGAAATAGAGATGATGACAGAAGATTGTGTTGAGCCATACAGGGAGTCAGCAAAACATATTTTGTCAAAAGACATAAAGGCACATAAACAAAAAGGAACAAGAAAACTGTATACATATTTTTGCTATCCTTACCATTTTTGGTGCTGCTTCGTACTAAAGCCTCGCCTGGGATAAAATGGCAGATCAAAAATGAACCACAGAAATTGTGAGTATAACTAGTCATCCTTACCCAGAATAGCACCAGCAATCCAATATGAAACCATACGTTTTTGTATGGGCACAGTAAATAAGGGGAAACCATAGACACAGAAATAAGATCTTATCTTCTAGGGATAAGACCTCACACTTTTTATAACACTAGGGTGCCTCCCATCCTGGACATGTGTCATGTGGATACAACCCAGTCTCCAGGAGATTGGACAGTGTCAGTTCAACTCCAAACCCCAGATCCCAGATGTAGAACTGATACAGCTCTGGGCAACAACTCCAGGAACCAACTCCATTGGGAGAATTATAGCACAGCTCTGGCACTAACTTGTACCAGTTATGATATGACAACAAGAAAATGACAACTTGACCCAAGACCAAGTTGTCTTATCACCTCACCTAACACTGGATGGAAACCAGAAGATGTACTGTCTTTTGAACAGCAAAAAATAAGAGCACCATGTACAGAAAACTGACTTTGACAGCTGTGACTGGGCAGAACTATCCTTGGGACCGATAAGAAAAAACCTGCCCTAGACTGTAGACCAGAACTCTTATTAAATAAAAAAAAAAAAAAAAGGATTTCTTATTGCAGAGGCCCAACTTGGACAACAGAGACTGAGCAGAACCCTTAGATCCATAATATCCCATACTTCGGCTTGGGGACTGAATGAAAACAGGGAGCATCTGATACAGAAGACTGTACACAACAATGGTGGAACAGAACCGTTAGAACCGTAAAAACTCTAACCTAGACCCTGTCCTAGGACCTGTACAAATGCCAAGACCGCTGGATACAGTGGCCTCATTGTCTCACCCACAACTGAGAGGAAAGTTTCCTGGCACCACATACAAAGCCCTTGGGATGAGGTAATGAACACCTATGGAGCCAGGGGTTGATTCCATGATGGTATGCTTCAAGGATGGAAAAGCCCTGAATCTCCTAGGCCATGGGAATTCCCATTCTCCCCCAATGCTTACTGTGCCTATACAAAAAAAAAAAAAAGAAAAGAAAAAAGTGGAGGGAACGCCAAACCCTACCACTGCAGTACCCCCTTCTTTTTCTTGTTTTGTTTTGATTTATTAGTTTTTGACTGTATTTTCCTTCTTTCCTCCACTTTTCTCTTCCCTTTTCACTCCTGTGGCTATTATTTGGTGATTTTTTTTTTCTTTTCTCATTAGCCAGGTGCATTTTTTTCCTTCTTTTTTCTTTCTTTTTTTTGGTAGTTGCGGCCAATTTTTTTTCTCTCTTCCTATTTTTTTCTTTTTTTTTTTTCTTTTTTCTTCTTATCCTTTTTATCGCAAACGACAACAGAATAGACAATCAACAACAAGGTATAAAGTGGAGACCAGTTGCACTAGTATTCTGGGGGGAAAGAGAGGGAGATATGAGATGCATGTTGGAAACGGGGGTGGAGGGAGGACAGCACTGGGGCGGGAGTGCCCCACATTCATTGTCACTATGTACTATAAATAATGCTGTGAAAAATAAAAAATTAAAATTAAAAATTAAAAAAAGAAAGAAAATCAGATTAAAGCGCGCACACACACACACACACACACACACACACACACACACACACAAGACAACCAGGTAGTACTGCTCTTGAGATTGCTGTTTCTGCTCTGCCTGGAAGTCTCCAAACCTGCTGGCACTTCCCTCTCTCTATGTTCTGCTTCCACTGTGTGCACGATCCCTTTCTCTGTGCAGATATGTTTGCTGTGCCCATTACGCTTGCTTCTCCTTTCCCAAATGTTCTCTTCTCCTTGCTTTTTATTTCTATGTGCTATGGACTCACACCCCTTGTGTTTCCATGGTGAGAGAGCTTGTCTGGGCCACAGTGTTAGCTCACAGGCTAACAGGCTATGAGCAACCTGAGAAAATCTCCCTCATATGTAGCAGTCATTGTCCGGAACACTTCCTGTGTTACACCCTCAAGCATCCCTCCAGCTGAGCCCCCGGAGCTTTACTGTGGAACTAACTAGTTAATGACAACTGTGGGAGCCATGTTTAAAAACAAGGTTAAAAACCCTTAAACCTTAACAAATGTCTACAGAAGCTGGTTATTTCCGCCTAGGTGATTATCCAGCCTTTGCCTGATTCTCCCTGCTCACTCATCAGGCTTTGACTACAATATTAAGTACTTTACAATAGAAAGATAATACACTAAATAATATACAGAAAACTCAGCCACTTAAAAAGCAGCCCCAATTGCAAAATAATAAATTGTCTTTCTGCTTTACACATAATCTAACTGCCATAACCCTTTACTAGAACTCACACATGGCACTGAATAGTTTATTTTTTTCCATAGTTGAGCACTAGGGGCCTAGAACTCTGGACACAGGCTGGAACTAGATATACCAGGGCTTTGACATAGAACTTACACCTGTTTGGGGTGCAAAAGATGGATTCACTTGACTTGAGCAATTTTGTAAACCATGGTATTTAAATATAAAGTAATGAAAATTTTAATAAAATAAAATAAAAACAAATGGTGCATTTGAAGATTGCAATGACTGAGACCAGAAGGTAATAAATGTCTAAAGTTAAGGGGGTAATAATAAAAAGATAAAACCAAAAAGTATTCTCAAGACAGATAGAATTAGACTGTATTTCTGTTAGAATTAATCAAGATTTAATTCTTTCTAATCACTATGATTGCCCAAGATCCACTGTGATGATAAGCATTTAAAATTCTATTTGTGCCACTTCATTTCTGCCATTAGAGGAGATGAAAAAGTGAGGCTTAGACCTTCAGTTCTGCCTATCACTAGACAACAAAAATAAAATTGTGCTTACAATGAAAATTTCTCATCATTCAAGTCTGCAACAATAAAAAAAATTTATTTAAGGATCAAGTAAATTTATGAGAACTCTCTTCAATGCTGTTTGTTTTCTAGTTAAGCCTAGTTCAATAAGTCTATAAATAGTTTGTCATAAAAGTGCATATTTACTATATTTTATATACCTATATCTTACCTGTTTACTATATTATTTTCTCTTGTGAAATATTTTTGGATATTCTATTTTAATAATACAATTGTATAAAAACATGAATGTTTAACACTATTACGTCTGTAAAAAAGAATTTGCCTAGTTGAAAGGTTAAAATGTTAAGAGAATGTGATTTTAAAGTTATTAAAGTATATTAGGGGCCGGCGAGGTGGCACTAGAGGTAAGGTGTCTGCCTTGCAAGCACTAGCCAAGGAAGGACCGCAGTTCGATCCCCCGGCATTCCAAGCCCAAGCCAGGGGCGATTTCTGAGCGCTTAGCCAGGAGTAACCCCTGAGCATTAAATGGGTGTGGCCCGAAAACCCAAAAAAAAAAGTATTTATATTAAAATAGCATTTAGTTGGGGTTGGAGTGATAGTGCAGCGGTAGGGCATTTGCCTTGCAAGTGGCTGATCCAGGATGGACCTGGGTTCTATCCATGGCAACCCATATGGTCCCCCAAGCCAGGAGCGATTGCTGAGTGCAAAGCCAGGATTAACCCCTGAGCGTCACCAAATGTGGCCCAAAAACAAACAAAAAATTAGCATGTATTTGTAATTAGGCACTATGATTTACAAAGCTGATGATAAGAGTATTTAACATTCAACATTTCAACTTCAAACCTACCACTAGTGTCATCATCCTTCCAAAAACCCAAACAAGATTTCCTCCCTTTCTCCACCATCTCCTAAGAAAACCTTTTTTAAGTACTTATTACAATTTGGATCACATGCTTATTCCAGTGTTGACTTGGTTTGGTTTTTTTTTGAGAAATTTTTATTTTTGATGTTCATAATTACCTCACCTCTCCATTATTGAAACACTAAGACTCTTGCTTTTACAAAAATAATATGCCCCTTATTAAAACAATACTAAAACATTTTAATTAGTCTGGGGAAAACAATGCAACATTAAGTCTTGAAATATTTTTCTGCATCTCTACCATGTGCAAGATAAGCAATCGTGTGTTTGCCCTCCACTAACTTTATCACTAAACACTAAACTCTATTCCTTCTTGAACAAAGGGATACTCAGACTTTAATCTCTAATATTCTTTGCTACATAGAACCAATGTTTTTTCCATGGTAATTGGGTCGATGTTCCAAGGTTGGCTTGAAATGTCCTAGGTCAGTCAGTAATTAGAGATGCTATTAATAATATTAGACACTGTTTGAAAGGTAGTCTTGAAAGGCTCCCTAGGAAGGCCAGAGAGATAGCACAGCAGTAGGGCATTTTGCCTTTCACGCGGCCAACCCTGGTTCGATTCCCAGCTGATCCTGCCAGGAGCAATTACTGAGCACAGAGCAAGGAGTAACCCCAGAGTGCCACCGGGTGTGAGCAAAAAAAGAAAAAAAAAAAGTAAAGAAAGGCTCCCTAGGAACCAGTCACTGGGTGAACCATCTGAGATTAAAACTACAGGAAAAAGCAGAGATCTTTGACTCAGTGGCTTTAGACTGTTGCAGATTTTTCAGGTGAAAAATTTCTCTAAGAAAGAACTTTTCAAAGGACCCCAATGGCACCCACACAAGAGTTCCTGCATAAGGATGATTATTGAATCACAGAAAAAGCAATGACAAGGAAGGAGGCAGACATGAGCTGCATATAGATTGGGATCAACAAATGCAATCCACAAAGAATCTGTGCACTGGAGTTATAAGGAAATAGATGTGTACTCTTACATTCACTTGTCCCTAAATTCAAATGGTAGGGATAGGGATGAGAAAGACATGTAACAGAGCAAATTGTGCATTATACATACAAATACACGGATGCACACAGAACCTGCAAGTTGCTGAGATCCCAAGGACCTGCAATACTGCAGGAAGAAACATTTCATATCAAAAAAGAAATTAATTTTTAAATAAAAGGAACTATAATCAAAATGAGAATGTTAATCATTTAAAAGTGACTGAATATTAGAGAAAATATTATCAAAGCAACTCACTCTGCAGGAAATAGAAGATAAGCCTAGGGGCTGGAGGGATAGCACAACAGTGGTAGGGCATTTGTCTTGCACACAGCTGACCCAAGACAGACAGTGGTCCGAATCCCAATACCCATATGGTTCCCTGAGCCTGCCAGGAGTGATTTCTGAGTGCAGAGCCCTGAGCACTGCTGGGCGTTACCCCAAAACAAATAAACAAACAAAAGACCAAAAGAGCAGCAAGGGGAGGGGAGCACATTTTTATAGCTCAGTTTATAATTCATGAATTGAAATTCTTCTATTATGCTGCTTAAATCATATGTGACTTGAATACTACAAATTTATAAGTAGTAGAGAGATTTAAAATAGACACACCCCTAGATACATACAAAAACACTTTGGAAAAATACAAAAATGTAACCCCTGATTTAATAGTTTTTTACATAGAATAGTCATTTTTAATTAAATTTTCCCCTTTTGAAAATACTAATTGTGTCTACCTTCATGTTTTATTTTAAATAGGTAGTTTATTATAGAAATCTCAGCAGTGATTTTTTTTTAATGTATGTATCTTTGGGGCCAGAGCAATAGCACAGTGGTAGGGCATTTGCCTTATACCTGGCCAACCTGGGACCAACCTGGGTTCAATCCTGATCATCCCATATGGTCCCAGAGCCTGCCAGGAGCTATTTCTGAGGGCAGAGCCAGGAGTATCCCCTGAGTGCCATGTGACCCAAAAACAAACAAAAATAATGTATGTATCTTCAAAGAAAAACTTGTATCTTCATCTTATGATGATCATCATAAATTAAGTATACTATATATTTATATACCTTAGAACTACCAGTCATCTTTTCATACACAAGTATCAATACATTCCAACACCCCTTGCCTAATTCTATAAGTGATCTTAGGATATTGTCTTAAACATGCCCAATTTGCCAGTATTGTGCTGATAATTCTTCTGCTTCTTAACAAAAGATACAAATAACAGCATCCTCACTCTATTTTGGCATTATTTGTAGTATCATGATTTTTCATTTGTTGCTTCCTTTCAAGTCATTCTGAACTTTAATAAATCATGACTTATGTAAATTAGTCTCATACAATTAATGTGCATTTGCTGTCAAATATAAATATACTATTATAATTTTTCTACCAAACAGATTAACCTTGTAAATTCGTTTGACATGTATCTTAAAATACATTGGCAGCAGATAAATGTTTAGATTTTTACAAAGGTAATATAACCATAATAAAAACAACTATATATCTTATATATTATATTCATAATTAATAGACCTAAATGAAATGCCCTATTTAGAAAAAGTTTAATATCTTAAATGAAAAGATATTGAAGGAAAATTGATTGAGCTGTGAATTGGCAGGACAATATTAAAAAGAAGAAAATCTCCTGCATGAAACTCCTTTAGTGACACTATTTCTAGCCACAGTATCTAAGAGGAAAAAAGGAAGAGAGAGAAAAAATGTTTGCAATAGAGGCAGGCAGAAGATCAGGAGGATAGGAGGAAAAGGGAACATTGGTGATGGGGAATGTGCACTGGTAAAGGAATGAGTGTTGGATACTGCATGATTGAAACTCAATCGTGAACAGCTTTGTACTGTGTATCTCACAGTAGTTTAATTAAAGATATTACTTCATTTTTTTTAAAGAATAAGACCTCTCAAGTCATGTGTCTCCCTCTTCAATGACAAAATGGCTATTCATGAGCACTGGTTTTAAACAACATCGTTTAACTTTTATGTCCCTTATTTCTAAAATGTAAGCCCAAGCAAGGCATATACCTACCTTCCGCAAATTTCAGTGTTCTCAAAAATGAATAAATATATATCATAGCACTCTGTGGGAAGTTATTATTGTCATCATCACCATATAAAATGTATTCCTCCCAAATTTCATACCTACTGACAATCTCTCAAGGAATAGAAATGTAAACCTGGGGGCCGGCGAGGTGGTGCTAGAGGCAAGGTGTCTGCCTTGCAAGCTCTAGCCAAGGAAAGGACCACGGTTCGATCCCCCGGCGTCCCATATGGGCCCCCCAAACCAGGGGCAATTTCTGAGTGCTTAGCCAGGAATAACCCCTGAGCATCAAACGGGTGTGGCCCGGAAAAAAAAAAGAAATGTAAACCTGGATGTTAATACATTCCATTTGTATGTTGCTAATTTATTTAAAGAAAATGCATCACATAGTTGACATAGTTGATCAGAACACATCTGTTTCCAGATAAGTGAAAGCAAAGTTATTGAAAAATAGAAAGATAAAATGAAAGAGAAGAAAGTTTAAAGAGAAAAGAAATAAAGAAGAAAGAAAAAGTACACTAAGAAAGCATATTTGCGAAAATTATTTTCTCTCCAATGAAGTCATTAATACAATGGCAGAAGTTTAGTAAGCTCTTGTTGTTAGCTGTCCATTCTTTTAAATTGGTATATTTCTATAGGGATGATAGCATCAAACAAAAAAAGTTGTCCAGAAACTCAAAGCACTATTACTGATACTAATAATTTTATAGGCATGTACTCAGCTGCCAGACCTCCTGGAAGAAGGAAGATATGGGGAGAGGGTACCCACACTTGTTCCAAAAAGCCCTGGTGAAGTTGGAGCAATAGCACAGTGGGTAGGACATTTGCCTTGCATGTGACCAACTCCGAACTGACTTGGGTTTGATCTCCAGCATCCTGTATGGTCCCCAGAGCCTGCCAGGAGTGATTTCTGAATGGAGAGCTGCTAGGTGTGGTCCAAAAACAACAGCAAAAAAAAGAAAAAAACGCCCTGGTGATATGAGCCCCAAAACAGGGATACCTAAAGTTTGATCAGATTGGTGTCCCTGAAGGGAATTATAGAGGGTTAATGATGAGGCAGGGCCATCAGAAAAATGGTTATTCTCAGTGATGGAGGCAGCAGGCATGGATTTGCTAGGGTAGAGACTTGGTCCACTTTCTTCTCCCAAGATGACCGTCTTACTGCTTCTTGGGCTAGTGTATCCATAATCTTTCATGGATTGGTTTACAGCTCGTTTGAGAAAAAGTGAGTTCATGGATCTGGCCCAGTTCGAACATGGTGACTGAGGGCATGGTGATAGATTTCACTTTTTTTTTTTTTTTTTTTTTTTTGGTTTTTGGGCCACACCCGGCGATGCTCAGGGGTTACTCCTGGCTGTCTGCTCAGAAATAGCTCCTGGCAGGCACGGGGGACCATATGGGACACCGGGATTCGAACCAACCACTTTTGGTCCTGGATTGGCTGCTTGCAAGGCAAATGCCGCTGTGCTATCTCTCCGGGCCCGATAGATTTCATTTTTATGTATGTATCACATATTGTGCAAAAGGCTTCATATGAACTCTCTCACTTATTTCTTATAACCACTTTAGTATTATTCCAGTTTTGAGGTTGAGGAAATCAAGATTCAGAAAGAAATATAACTTACCTATTGGTAATAGGTAATAGTTGGTAATAGATGTAACTGGTCTCTACCTGATTTCAAATTTGACATTCTAAACTTACTGGGTCAGACCATATTCATAACAACTTAGTAAGGTTTTATAGCCCATTATCATAAGCAATTTCCTTATTCGTAATAAAAAAGTTTGTTTTGTTTGCAACCTCAACCGAGGAAGAATACAATGTTTTTAGGGCATAGTTAATCACCTTGCTCTGTTACTATCCCTAAAAATGTGCAAAGCAGACTGAAAGAAGTTCTTAACCCAGTAACTAGATTCTTTTCTTTCTGACACTAGGGTCTGCCTCTCTTGGCCACCAAATCCACCTGCACTTCCCATCAGATGGCAATGACTTCTTTATAATTATTTCATGTTATTACTGAATTCTTATATCATATTGCTGGATTAATATGTACCACAGAAGCAACCTTCTTGTTTAACTATTTGTCATATCACTAATCAAAGAAATAAAATTTGAAAGCTGTAACAGACTAACATTTACTGGGTTGCCTGCTGTCCAAGGAGCCAAAGGATGGAGACAATCCAGTGGTTCCTTGGGCCCAGAGTCTGCATTTTTCATGTGAAGACATCAAGGATGAGAAATCATGTAAAGGCCTCTTCTTCATTTGGGCAGTGATGCTATGAGGAACTGAGAAAAGAACTGAAAAAGCCATTATTCTTCCTCATCCTTAGTGACCAGTACTGCAATAGCCTTCATGCCATGGGTACACTGGTGGAACATGATAATTGCAGAGCCCAGATGCCTAAGTGAAGAGGAAATAGAGTGTTTCCAGCAGCCACATCTGGTGTTTTTGGCAATGTGTCCACACTGTGGTGCAGATTGTTCCTGCATCTGTTCCTTAGCCATTTCACCAAATACCTGTGAACTAAGTTCTACTCACTTTAACTAAGATTGGCTCAGAGCATGGGTAAATAGTCACTGTTTGTTCTATTTTTAGGCCTTTCTGAGCCTTTTCAAATGAATCAATATCACAAAATTTATAACTGTAGGAGTTGGGGTTTGTTTGTTTTTAGGATAGAAATTCTCTCTAGACTACCAGTAACTAAGTACCCTAATCATGGGCACATATGATGGTCTTGAAAGTTGAGAGGAAACTCTTGACTATAAATTAAGTACTCTCTTCCTGTAAATAAGTGGCAAGTTCATAGGGTTAGCTCATCCAGTGCCTGTACAGTCAAGTAGTCCACTGGGAAGTTTCATATAGGGAGGGTTTTGTTAAAATCCTCTCCTTTAGCGGAGCTGTTTTGCACATCAGAAAAGTAAGATACTTTTCATGGTCTTCCCTCTACACATTTTTATGCTACACCTTTCAGCAAAACCTTTTACAATGATATTAAACATTAACTCTGTATGGGTTAATCCCAAGACACAGCAGCAGCCTTAAGGTTAATAGTCCTTTTAATTAAAGGATAAGGCAGTTATTGAACACAGAAGCTAATCACAAAAGGATTACCACTGAAAATGAACATAGTCTGTGCAATTAGTCTGATAATTAAGACTTAAGTACTGGACAGAGATCAAAGTGCTTGTAATATGCAATAAAGTTCCTAAAGTTGTAAGGATATTCAAAATGTTAGCTTGTGCTTTATTGCACCTTCCATTTATCGTGTACCCATGATAGCAGCAAACACATTTTCCCGATGGATGTCAGCATGGATAACTGCAACAGCTGCTACTACATAAGCCTGGTGTTTCTCACAATATGATTACTCTGTCAACGACGGCTGTAAAAGGTGGCATCTGCATTCATCAAACAGAGTTATCAATAAATGTAAAATCATACAACAATTAGAGATCTCAAAGGAAGAACAAATCCAAGTAGGAAAAAAAAGTCAACCATGCTTTTTAATTACTAAAAATGTTAATCAATAAAATGCCTTCATAACTTTTAATTAAAATTTTATTTGAATAGGATGTTCTGAGAATCTGATTCTTTGTTTTCATTCCATTTAACAGTTGCACTACAAAAATCCTGGTGGCATCTGTGAGAGGCCTTCCCCCCTGGGGACACTTTATATCTGTAATTGCATATTGTCACCTACAGAGGGTGTTAAGAATCCTTGTTAAAAATAAAGGAAATAGTTAGGCCGCTCTCACAGTAGCCATTATTATGGAGCAAATTACTAGGTAGAGCAATTCAGAAGCTGTCAAAAAGGGTTAGCAAAAAGAAGTGTGAAGAAATCAACCACTCAGCAATTCATCATGGAGCAAAACTAGGTCTAAAATAAAAACTAAAGGGGGGAAAGGTATTAGCTGATAAAGTCAAGATATCACATTTGTTTATGGTAATGAATAAACATATGATGCTGCTGATAAAAATAAAATGAAATGATAAACTCAATTTCTTTAATCACAGTGGTGCACTGGCAAGATAGAAAATAAGTATACATTAACATTCCAAAGCCCTATGTTGTAAACATTAGCCTTACTTTATCTCTACTTTATGTTCATGAGAGTCTGTGTAATATAAGTGTCACCAGTCCCAGAATCTGATTGGTGAATTCCCATACCTCCTTCTCATACTCTTTAAGCTAAATTCAAGTGTCACTAATACATTTTTCTATGATCTTGCTTTGGTTTGTAGAAAAATAAAATTATCTTGAGTGGCCAGGGCATTGCGTCGCTTGTGGCCAACCAGGCACAGACCTGGGTTCAATCCCTTGCATCCCATATGGTCCCCTGAGCCCCAGGAGTGGTTTCTGAGAGCAGAGCCAAGAGTAACCTCTGAGTACCACCAGGTGTGGGCCCAAAACCAAAAAAAAAAATTGTTCTTGAAATTTTGGGGGAACTGAGTTTTCACTAGAACTTTATTTTCAATTTTATTCTATATAAAGAGATTTGGCCTTGTTTTATGCTGAAATAATTATAAATTTTTTATAAGTTTAAGTTCTGATAAGATTGAACTCCATGTTGAATGGTTCACTTTGGGGTTTTTTTTCATTCACCTAATCTCAACTCAGTTATTGGATTCCCTTCTGTAAGAAGTAAGAATGATTGTGGCATTATAGCCAATCTACCTAGTATCTTCCCTAGAATAGCCTCTCCAATTCATTACTCTTATCACTTATAGCAAAGAGGGTGTACATTCATGTTCTCCTTCTCAAGAAAAGTTGAAGTACTTTCGCTGGAGAATTATTGGAAGATCAATCAAAGAATGCATTTTTAACCAATAGGTTCCTCACTCAATCATTAGAAGCAAAGATTACATTTACAGAAACAGAGTCATAGCTTGGAGAAATAAGAGAAATATAATATCGCTTGCATAAAAAATACTTACCAAATGTCAGGACCTATTCTGAGCACTTGACAGATATTAATTTATTTAATCCCCACAATTTACTCTGGAATAAAATGATTCAGTAATTTGCTTGTGTCAGAAAGCACATAAAGTTCCACATTATACACTGAAACTATATGCATTCCTGATCGAGGCTTCAATCTATATACTTACCATATACTGATTTTTAATAGCATTTGTTGGATATGGCTTGTATAAAAACTTATCCTAAATGTCTAATTTTTACTTACCTAACTCTGTAAGGTGGGATTTACAGATGAGAAAATGAGGCTTTCCAAAAAAGAACTAAACTTGCTTATTCACACAATAAGAAGTGGTGCCCAGATTTAAATCTAGTTCAATCAAATTTCTATAACATTTCTATTATTGTAAAAAAAAAGATTATTTTATTTAAGACTCATTAGCATTAAACAATGAGTGAGAAAATAAAATGGAAATAGAAAGCTACAAGATTGCAAGTAGGTGTTGGATTCTTTCTCTTCTAACAAGGTAGGGAGTAAATTCACTCTAAGACAAAAAGAAGATGGGACAAATTTTGGAAATTTTCCCAAAGAATGGTGATCACATGAAGCTCAAATTTGGTATAGCAGTTTCCCTAATCAGAAGAGAGCAGATCCTAAGAATAAGAATGTTTGTTTCTATGAATGCTGAAATCCAGAAAATCAGAAGACAGGAAAATGTCATGAAAATTTACTTTTTGAAATGTGCACAAGAGCATTGAAAAACTGGCTTTAACTTTTCTTTTTTTTGCAAAAGGTGTTTCTTTTGCCATTATTTTGGAGATGAAATAATGGAGTTGTGAACTTTGGGGAGAAATACATGGCTCTGTGTGAGATTAGCCAAACAAATCAAATCACAAGAAAAAAGCAGGGGGTTGCAGACAATTAAGCAACCAGGAGGGAGGACCACACAGTGGGAGTGAAGGGAGGGCTGCTAAAAAGGGGGAATCAGGCTCGCCTTCACCTTTGTGAGACCACATTGGCTCTAGTAAACCTGTCTGGAAGGAATGTTGAACCCTTTCCTCTCAATATAGCTTCTATGAAACAGTAACTCCATCCTCTGCTAAGACTAAGTTCAGTACTAATTTTCAACCAGTGACTGTGCTTCTCCATTTTTTTTTCTTTAGCATTTGCTTTGCTTCCTACTTGTATTCCTGGAATTCTTAGATTGCCTCAGTCTTTTTTTTTTTCCCATCCTGTACGTTAGGATGGGCCACAACTTCATCTCAGTTCATGAAAATGCAGCTTTCAGGGCAAGAGCGATAGAACAGCGGTAGGGCATTTGCCTTGCACACAGCTGACTCAGGATGGACCTTGGTTCGATCCCCGGCATCCCATATGGTCCCCCAAGCCAAGAGCGATTTCTGAATGCATAGCCAGGAGTAACCCCTGAGTGTCAACAAGTGTGGCCCAAAAAAAAAAAAAACAAGAAAAAGAAAGAAAGAAAGAAAGAAAGGAAGGAAGGAAGGAAGGAAGGAAGGAAGGAAGGAAGGAAGGAAGGAAGGAAGGAAGGAAGGAAGGAAGGAAGGAAGGAAGGAAGGAAGGAAGGAAGGAAGGAAGGAAGGAAGGAAGGAAGGAAGGAAGGAAGGAAGGAAGGAAGGAAGGAAGAAAGAAAGAAAGAAAGAAAGAAAGAAAGAAAGAAAGAAAGAAAGAAAGAAAGAAAGAAAGAAAGAAAGAAAGAAAGAAAGAAAGAAAGAAAGAAAGAAAGAAAGAAAGAAAGAAAGAAAGAAAGAAAGAAAGAAAGAAAGAAAGAAAGAAAGAAAGAAAGAAAGAAAGAAAGAAAGAAAGAAAGAAAGAAAAAGAAAGAAAGAGATAAAAGAAAATGCAAAATTTTAAATACCAGATAAAGCCCCAGTTTTCTTCTTCCATGAATTTTTGGGCCTGCTGTGTTGCCAAAAACGATTAAAAACCTCCACAGAAATCGTGGCTACTTGTGAAAAATGCTTTTGGCATACTTAATATTCTTGTTGGATATGTAAACAAAGCAGAGAGATACCAACACAAGTGATTTTGACCATTGGATTTCATCCATTGCATATAAATACAGTGTAGTTACAATTATACATCAAAGAGCATAGAGCACCCTTGAGTGTTATTTAATTTCTACATTTTGAACTGATTGAAAATGAACATGCTTGAAATATGAAATTCATATTTTTAAAACTTTCATTTTGCAAAGTTTAATTGACAAGCAGTTTGAGTAGAGGGAATGAGCTTCAAGTAAGTCTCCAATTACCAGAACTGGGACAGACTTGAGAGATTGTGTGAAATATATAAATCTTGAAATGCTAACAGAACTTGCATTTAGTAGGCTAAGGCAAAAGCAGCATAGATTTAAAGACATTATGGCTCACTTTATAAAGCGATAACTATCTATATAAAGATAAAATAGAATAAATACCTTGACTTTTAATTTCAGGAAGAGATTCTTTAAAACTTTTTCCTCAAGAACTCTCAAATGGCTAGTAAACAAGTCTTCCTTTTCTGCTAATGAAAACACTGGGGTACATTGCAATATTGTGTGAGTCTCTATATATTCACATATAGATACAAATATGTAAATTCACTCCAGACAGATTAGCAAATGCTAGTAGTATGGCAATCTAGGGGAGAGTCTATCTTGTTGTAATTTTAAAATTTCTCAATCCATCAGTTAAATGTAGATTCAGGGCACAGAGTCATATTTCCTTGTCAAATAAATTATGTCTTACATCAAAGACCACACAGATTCCTACTTAACAAAACAGGAGAATGTCTGAATAGACCATAAATGTGAAATATGAAAGAGAGCAAAATGAGACAGCCAATATAATAAAAGATTTGTTAGTCAGCTAAAAAACTATCTACCAAATGGTACTACTGACAATCAGAACTGGCGATTAAAGAAATATTCTTTTAAACTGATGCTAATTTTTTCCATGAGAAATTAGTTCTAGTGATAATGCAAAATGGTAAAATTGCTATGCATAAAAAGTTTTTAATTAGACAACGAAGACTGAGATGGTGTATGCGTCTTTTCTGCTTGAATATTGGAATGTCGCATATTTAAAATGTAATAGATGAAGAGAATGAGAAATGGGCTGGTTCTTTAAGAAATAACGCAGGCACTAAGTTAGATAATACTTATAAATTCATTAGTCCATAATATTTTTATCAGCTTAACATTTTTTTCTTTTTAGTAATTTGTAACAATTAATTCTTGCTTATAAACATGTTCTGCTCTGTCTCTGACCTCCCAAAGATGGCTTAAAAAAAGTAGCCCCTGTCTAGAAGTCACAATCAATGATAGTGTTTGGTTTAATGATTTTGGTAGATTAAACTGTTAGCGTTCTTAAGATTGGAACTATCTTGACACGTAAGAGACTATAGCAAATTCTAAATAAAGACATTACTTTCAACTTTTCTTTAAAACAGCTTTACCACAAAATTGAATTGCTTAAATGAGTCTGACTTGCAGAGGGTTTCAGTGGATCTGTCTTCATATTAGACAAGGAAAAGTGCTTGTTACAAGTACTCAGATACCAGGATTTTAAAAGATTCCAAAGAACTCAGAGCTCTGTGCTATACAGTCTGCACTGCAGAGGTCACATCTGTACAGGTGCTCATTCACTGAAGCTGCCCCTCTCTGTGAAATATAGAGCTATTGTGACAAAAATGCCCCAAATTAGATGTCTTCACAACAGACAACAATTTTCCATAGTCCTGGGGCCTGTAACTCAACTGTGGGAATTTTAACCAATGGCTTTATTCTGAGATCTCTCCTCTCCTCTCTTCTTTTTTTTCTTTGTCTCTCTCTTCCCTTTCTTCTCGCATTGGAGATGGCCAATTCTTTGCCGGTATCCCTGATGTCTCTCTGGTTCTAAATTTTCATGAAGACACAGGTCAAGTTAGATTACACTTCATTTTAAAGGACTCCTTTTCACATAACCACTTCTCTGAAGGTCATGTCTCAAATAGGGTGACAAGGATGTGAAGAAGACACAACTGAGATTGTACAGGATGTGACCCTTGTCCACACCAATGTGAGTGTTGAGGCCACGTCCACAAAGAGGAAGAATTCTGGCCAGCAGTGGTAGAATGGTAGAAAAGGTGCTGGGGATGAATTACTTACTTGCTTGCAGGTTTTCTTTCTTTTATTCCTTTCCTTTTTAACAAAATTAAATCCTGGTGAAATTATAAAGATACTCATGATTGGATTTGGGGCATGCAATATTTTAACATCATTCTCTTCACAAGTGTTCATTTCCCTCCAACACTTCCCTTTTCCTTCCACCTGAACATTCTTCTTGTCCTTGTCCTGCTCCTGCTCTCCTTCTCTCTTGTGCCAGCCTCATGGCATTTTTACCATATTTTTTCTGCACCAGTATCAAAGCATCTTTACCCTGACGTAGATGTTGATATAATTAAATTAATAGTACATAATGTTAATCTGGAGAAGTCAGGAAGCTTCCCAACATCACTTCTACTGCCCTCTCAGGATTCTTTCATCTTTTCTACATGCTGGCTTACATTGGTATTTGCAAAGGCTCTGTGCTCCAGTA
This sequence comes from Suncus etruscus, assembly GCF_024139225.1. NCBI lineage: Eukaryota > Metazoa > Chordata > Mammalia > Eulipotyphla > Soricidae > Suncus > Suncus etruscus. The sequence continues at coordinate 91,306,688 of NC_064852.1, forward strand.
GCTATGAAGAAATATAAAGAAGAAAGAGATATAATTATTCCAGTTAATGAAGCAGCCCAGAAAGCTTGAAGGACTGAAGCAGAAGCCTGCATGCACAGAACCCTGTGTTCCATCCCTCACAACTTAGTGAACACTGTCCAATATTGGCCCAACAAAAGCATCCAAGTAATGATGGAACAGGGTCTAAGGTGAAGAAAATCAAGGAAAAGGAGAGTCTTCTGTTTTGAAAGTTACCCAAAAAAGATTGAATATGTATTTGTCTCAGTGTTCTTTTCTCACTGATCAGCCTGTGTGCCAAAAATCATTTATGTAATGTCAGAAAAGCATTCTCCTTTCTTAAATGATATTAGAATTAGGAGATACTATGGTCACATGAAATCATTTTCACAGAATCTGCAAGAACCAGCCATATATATGAACTTGATAGAAAGGGAGAAAACAAACATATCTTTGTTTTTACCCTTCTCCCCACATTACAGGAAGAAGGGAAGGAGAGGCCAACTCTTCTGTAATTGAGCTCTGGCAAAATGCCTCCTTTAGAGCTCTAAGTTGAGCCCAATAAGTAAAGTTGTCAACTAACCACCCCCTATAAAAGTAGCATTTGTTTCTTCAGCCAAATCTTTTATATAGATGCATATTTTCCTTTGTTCTTTGGCACTCTTATCTTAAAAGGAAGAATTATCAAATAATAAAAATATTTTCCCTATCTCTACCTGCCTTTCCCCCTTTATTTCTACTCTTACTGACAGCCATTCTCTTAGGTGATCCACCATTCCTGGGAATCCCGGATCTCAGGCACTCAGAGCCATTCTGATTTTAAAATAATTCGTCTTGCTGCTGGAAAGATAGTACAGCAAGTTAGGCACTTTTCCTGCATGAAGCCGACCCAGTCTTGATCCACAGCATCTCATAGCACTTCCAGGAGTAATCCCTGAGTGCAGAGCTAGGAGAAACTCCTGAGCATCACCAGATATGGCCTCAAACTAAAATTTTAAAAAAAATCAAAGTCACAAAATAAGTAAAACCAGGAAGCTAAGAGTAGTTGAACAATCTTGCAGAAGGTTGCTCAGTATAAGAATCTTCAGTGTAATCCTAAAATAAATTTCCAAAAATGGAGACCTAAGATTGAAAACTATTACTTGTTCTTTAAAAATATCTAGAAATTAGGGACCAGAGACATAGTTTAGGGGTTAAGAGACTTGCCTCACACATAGCCAACTCTGGTATGGATGGTACCCGAAGGGTTCCTGAAGAACTTCTTATGATTACGGAATCAGAGCCAGGATTGATACCTGAGCACAAAATCAGGAGTAAGCTCTGACCACTTCGATGTGGCCCAAGAAACCCCTTCCCAAAGAAAAACCTTGAAATTAATGGTCATGGCTAATAACATATAATAATAACAATAACACATCAGAAAAGGAAGAGGTGGATGGTTTCTTGTCTCTCTGGATACTATAACTGTGGCCCTCTGTGGCCTATATTTACCTCAACCTAAAATATATGTAGTCATCAGAGGAAAAAATCGCAGAAGAATATTAAGTATTTGTCTTTGCTACATAATCACACAGTGTGGACATTCTTCAACAGGGAACATAAAATTCACTGAAGAACTGAATGCCTCAGATTAGTTTTAATTAGTGAGAAGAAACCTGTGTGAATTCACTTTTCAAAGTGCATGAACTTTAAGGTTAGGATGTTTTCAACAGTTTGGTTTATAACCATCACAATTACAGAGTCATTTACATTTAAAGTTAATGAAGATTGATTTCCTTCTCTGAGCTTTCTGGCTGAATTCTACCCTTTGCATTTCCTACAGACATTTTAAGTAATAGCAGACTTTTTCTAGCAGGCATTTTTAATGCAGTACAATTACCTCCACTACCTCTTTTAAAACTAGAAAGATTTAGCATCATCATGGACCTGCTCTCCCTTTCCCCCAAATGCCCAAGTTCCTGCAGGATGGTTGCAAGGTAGAGTCATACAAGACACCTAAAGATGAGGTTTCTAGGGGCCGGGCGGTGGTGCTAGAGGTAAGGTGCCTTCCTTGCCTGCGCTAGCCTTGGACAGACCGCGGTTCGATCCCCCGTTCGATCCCCCGGCGTCCCATATGGTCCCCCAAGCCAGGAGCAACTCCTGAGTGCATAGCCAGGAGTAACCCCTGAGCGTTACCGGGTATGGCCCAAAAACCAAAAAAAAAAAAAAAAAAAGATGAGGTTTCTAGAGCCTGGCTGTTCTTTTCATGATGTTACCTTAATGCTGCCCTGAGGTACAAGGACAAGCTGAATTCATTCAGCAGTGCACTTGCTAGGGACTTCAGTCCACTGGAATAAAAAATTCCCAAAGAATTATTTAACAGCTAGAGAAATTGAAGAGTGGGTAAAGTGCTTATCTTGTACAAATGACCTGGTTTTAATACCTAGCACCACATATGATTCCCCAAAAACAGCCAGGAGTGATTCTTGAGCAGAAACAGGATAAGCCCTGAACACAACCAGCTGTGCCTCCCCCCCAAAAAATAAACTATCAAAGAAAAATAACAAAGGATTATAAATTATAAATTATATATAAATTATATAAATATAAATTCATTTTCCTTTTTCTCCCCCTACAGAGCTATCTCTTTAAATTGAAATTTAATTTGAACCTTGCTAGTTTAAGATAATTATATTACATCTTAGCAATAATTCTGCATTAAATAAATGAATAATAATTTGCCTTATTTAGCATAGTATTGAAATCTATACTTGAAAAGTCTTAGAACATAAAATGTCCTAAAGTCATTAGGCTATGAATATTTCAGCAGCAATATTAAGGAATTCAATACGCAAATTTTTATTCCTTACACCAGTGAGAAGGATTTGCGATTTCATCTAACCAAAATAAAGCAAGATTATAGATGATTTTTTACAGAATGAGACTACATAGCAAATATTATAAAATAAACAGTTATGGAAATTGCTGTAGACATATGCCTTTATTTTGTTTGCTCTGTTTGAAGGTTGAGGGAGGCTGACGATTTCTTCTCCCAGTGATACTTGGGATGGGGATGGGGTACAGGTTAATGCTGGGGCCAAGAGAGCATATGGTGGAGGAACAAGGCCTTTCACAAGCATCCTAGTATTTTATTGTAGCAGGTGTAAGCACTCCAGTTCTTGTTCTTAATCAAGATTGAGAGCAAGGGACTGGAAGTCAGAGGCTGAATTTAGAAAAAAAAAACTTATGAAAGGACAGACAAAGGAAGGCAGGAAAGCTCCCAGATTATGGGAAGGGACTACAAAGAAAGATTCCAGAGAAAGGGAGAAAGACATTCTTCTCCTTTTATCTTTTTTTAGCAAAGGTGGGTGAATAGGAAACCAAAGATATAGTATAGCAGGAAGGCACTTGCCTTACACACAGCCGTCCAGGGTTCAATCTCCAGCACTTTATACAGTCCCCTGAGTGCTGAGTCATGAGCACTGCCAAGTGTACCCTCCCCCATAAAAAAAAAAAAGGTTTGTGCATAGGCCTTTCTTTACTATGTTCCAAGAATATTGGCCATTAAAATGGGGGGGGGGGGGGGGCCTGAGATGATCTTCTGGTGTCCTGATCCTCAGGACCTGGGTCATCCAGGTTATCAGGCACAACCTAGGATAACCCTCATATACTCCATACAAATGGTTTCCTTTCTTTAGGGCCATATCACTAACCTCTCCACTGATTGTTTTTCTTTTGGTTCCTATCTCTTTGAGCTATCTTCAGGGCCCCTCGGATTATGCTTCCTTTTTTTATTGTTGTTTTTGGGTCACACCCGGCAGTGCTCAGGGGTTATTCCTGGCTCCAATCTCAGAAATTGCAGGCACGGGGGATCACATCGCAATTCGAACTGATGACCTCCTGCATGTAAGGCAAATGCCTTACCTCCATACTATCTCTCCGGCCCGGATTATGCTTTCTTAATGCAGGGAGCTCCCAAGTAGTGTTCAGGGGGCCCAAGAACACTCATAGCTATCCTTAGTCAATCAGGCAGCAGTTCAGTGCTAGGGTCTGAGGCTGCAGAGCTTGGTGATCACTTAGGACCACATCCAGTAGTGTTCAGGGTCATCTGTGGTTACATCCAGTAATGCTTGGGAGGCCATATGGTACTTGGGATAGAACCTAGGTTTGAACACATGCAAAGTATATGCCTTGGATATATCCCTAGCCCAATGCCTTCTTAATACACTAACCAGGGGATGGCTCAGAATGCCTACCTTCAAACTATAATACAGTCTCAAGTTCAGGCACTGTTGCCTTAACATATATCATATATATGTTAACTTCCAGTGAGCTCCACAACTAAAGGCAGGCACCATGGCCAGGCCTGAGTGTGCCCACAATCATCACAACAGTGAAGGGAAGAAAAGAAGGAAGAAACACATGTTTTAAAAGATTGTGATCTAGAGAGATAGTAGAGGGGCCATGGCACTTGTCTTGCATAAAATGACCTATGTTTGGTCTTCAGCACCACACCCAAGCAATACTTCCTGTCACTGGGTAAAGACAGGAGGGAAAGGAAAAGAGAAACTCTCAGTCTAATTCCTCAGACTCCCAAGACAAGAGGGACTAACTACAATGCATCCTCCACAAAGCAGCAACACAGCAAATGCAACTAAAAGAGATTTAGCCAACTATAAAACATACCCAACACTTTTTCCCAACCTACAATAAACAAAGATTTTTTCAACCTACATAATAAAACCAAGAGTCAGGATTTGAAGGAGTTACTTTGTCATTGAGAAGTGTCTCACTTAGAGTCACAGCTGATCCAAAGGAGACTGTACCCACTACAGGAAGAAAATCAGACTGGAACAACAGCCAGGAAGTCCCAGCACACACACCAAAAAAAGCCAAGAAAAGGATGTCAAAGACCATCAACTCCCTTTGGGCAACTATCTTAAGGGACTCTTACCTGAGCAAAAAAAAAAAAAAAAAAAAACCAACTACAGGGCAGATTGAGAACAACCCTATAAGATGCAGTGGTACAAAATTCAATGCACAAGTGTGCTGCCAATCCATGTACGTGGTTTCTGCAGACACATTTTACCCACATTTCCCTCTTAAGTGTGTAATTTCATGGTTTAACTCGGGGACACGTACCAGGGTTCCCTCCACCTTCGGAGAGAAAATTTATCAAAGCTCTTTCTTAAGTTCATTTCTCTTTATTCTCTTTATTCTCCTCTGAATAAAATCTTTACTCCACTACTCATCCCCTCCTGAAATTCTTTTTCTGTGAGGGAAAGCGACAGACTGGAAAGGCCTAGGTGAGGTCTAAGCCTGACATTCCTTTTCCTGCAAAGAGCAGTTCCCAGTTCCTGTCTGAGTCCACGGTTCCCTGAGAGAAATCTGTCTTGTTGTGGGATTAAGCCTTGTGCCTGTGCACAACAAGTGGATGTCAGGTGTGGCTTTATGGCTTTTACTCTGCTGGTGGGTCTTAGTGTCCCTGCACTGAAGGGGTTTTATCAGCTGTAGTTCTACCCAGCTGCCCCAGGGTGGCAGAGGTAGGGAGAGATAAAGTGGCATATTTCTTTCTTGGTGCTGCTGCCACTCCCCGCTTCGCATATATCACACAGGGACCTCTATCAGCATCACCTTTATACTTTTAAATGCTTATATAGGTACAGTTTAATATACATAGAGGAAGATGTGGAAAATATAAGTACAAGAATTGTGGAGATTATTAGTAGTTGATTTTAAATCTGTGTTTATAATAAGCATGAATCACAGTTGTGTGAGGTACATGTAATAAAGCTTAGGGACCGGAGTGATGGCACAGCAGGCAGGACATTTGCCTTGCATGCGATGCACCCAGATTCAATCCCTGAAATCCCCTTTGATTCCCCAAGCCTGCATGGTGTAATTTCTGAGTGCAGAGCCAGGAATAACACCTGAGTACTGTCAGGTGTGGCCCAAAAACAAAACAAAACAAAAAGTTGTTGTTGTAAATATTTACAATATTGCAATTTACAATATTGCAATCATACAATAAGCAATTTCTTTTTTAATATAAATCTTATTTAAGCACCATGATTATAAGCATGTTTTTAGTTGGGTTTTGGGTTTTGTTTTTTAAAAATCAATTTACATTTATAAGGCCAGAGCAGTGGCACAAGTGGTAAGGCATTTGCTTGCACACAGCTGACCTAGGACGAGCCATGGTTTGATCCCCCAGTGTCCCATATGGACCCCCAAGCCAGGAGTGATTTCTGAGCACATAGCCAGGAGTAAACCTTGAGCATCACTGGGTGTAACAAAAAAATCGATTACATTTGTAAATTATTTATATATGCTTTTGCTATATTCAACACTGTGTACTAAGCACCATTCCCAGTGGTTTTATGAGGAAAAGGTAATAATACCCAATTAGGGGAGAAGCTAAGCATAAAGGTAAAACATTTCCAAGGCCTGAGAGATGGTACGTGGGTAGGGTAGGGCATGTCCTGGATGCAGCCAACTTAGGTTCTATCTCCTACAACCTTTCTAGTCCCCTGAACATAGTCAGTAGTAATACCTGACTATAGAGCCAGGAATAACCTCTGAGCATCGCAGGTTTCTGCAGACCCAAAAAAAAAGACAAAAAAGGGGCTGAAATGGTAGCACAGCCATAGGGCATTTGCCTTGCACGCAGCTGACTGAGAACAGCCGTGGGTTTGATCCCCGACATCCCATATAGTCCCCCAAGCCAGGAGCAATTTCTAAGCATAGAGCCAGGAGCAACCCCTGAGTGCCACCGGATGTGCACCCCTGTCCCAAAATAAAACAAAAACAAAGAAAAAGAAAAAGCATATCTAGAGAGAAAATTTATCAAAGACAAAACTAGAGATAGTAAAGAGGTAAAGGCAAATGGTTTGCATGCACCCAACCCTGGTTTGATTCCCAGCATCCCAAAGAACTAGGAGTAAACTGAGCACTTCAGGTGTGCTCTAAACTTCACAAAGAATTAGTATAACTTTTGTTTCTGAAGACAAGACTAGTGAAAAATATGCTGGAGAAATATAAAATTCCTACAACCGGTTTTATTGTGCTAGTCATTGTGCTCGGCTCTCTCTGCTCTGCTCAAGAAGAATAAGAATGCTTCTTCTTTTCTCTAAGAGGCTTCCTCTGTAGTACACAAAGGTCCCTTTAAAATAAGCTTAATCTAAAAGCTAACTATTCTAGCTAAATATTCAGTTAGAAATTAAAAATTATTTTCTAAATTATTTAGAATAATTGTATATGCCATAATATATGTCCAAATTTAAAATGTATTCATAATTTAAGGATATCATAAAAACTAAGTAAATTATAGAACAGGAGCTTAGTCTGTATTGTTTTTCTCTCTAATCAAAACTACCAATGCCTATTCTCAGAGTAAATTTCAAAACCCTAAATATAAAAGTACTAATCTGACTTAGAACCAATGATCTGGATCTCCCTGACACTCTCTCCTCTGCACACCAAGTCCCCATGAAGCCAGCAGCTAGAAGTAGGTAGATGCAGGGGTCACATAGGGGGCACAGCCATGGGTAGGACTTGAGCTGGTAGTCAATATGATATACCACTAGAATCAGTATAATCACCCTGAATAACGCAGGCGCATCACAGTAATATATGATGGGCCATCATTTTCCCCTGCTGTTCCTCATGCAGTTGTGATGACCATAACTCAACAACAAATTTGTCATAAACCTTCAAAGAGGTGGGGTGGGAATCATCAGGCTTGCATACATCTGTTCTGGGGGCATATGATTCTTTCTAATATGAATCCAAATATATTTACAACTATATTTGCTTACTATGTAAAAATGGCTACTCTTAAATATCAGTGTTTCACAGGCACAGAATTTGCCTCTTCTGTTGCTACAATGATGAGCCAAAGAGAGATAGTTGTGGCATGGTAACCTTTTATAAGAAGGAAACATCTTATTTCTAATCCAGATGCTGCCAAAACACTTCTGCACTCTCCAGGACAAAAATGAACCCCAGAAAGAAGGAGTTATTGTTTTACCAGCCTGTCTAATGTTTGCTGAGCTCCACAAGATGCATTTGTGTTCGTTGTCTGAATCATTTTTATGTATGAAACAAAAGGGCCTGCCTTTATAGTCCTAATTCTCTCTTCTGACCTATCTGGGGCTGACTTTGGAAGGTGATGTATGTGTCTATGTGTGAGATGGTTAACAGCTGCAGGGCTCATTATTTTCAAATTGCAAAATAAGAAAGCAGAGAATTATGAAACCACTACCTTCTGGAGGTAAAACAAAGGAGCTTTCCCAACTCTATAGAAAATGGCAGGAGTTTTTCAAAAAACCTGTCTTCAATTTCTTTAAAAAACTCATGTACACAGTGCTTAAAGATATGACAATATTCAATGACCCCTGAATCTACAGAAGGGTGGGGCTAAAATATATAAAAATCATAAATAGAGGGGCCATAGTGATAGGTCAGCAGGTAGATTGCTTATCTTGCCTTCAATTAGGCCAAGTTTGATCCCTGGTACCACATATGATCCCTTGAGCCTACCAGGAGTAATCTCTGAGTAGAGTCAGGAGTAAATCTTGTGCATCACTTCAACCTTTCTGCTTAAACTTTAAGCTTGTCCAGAATATTACAATTAATAAAACTTTAAAACTTATTTTTATTTTAACATTTATATACAATTTAATGTCTCATGATCAAAAAATTTAAGTTTAAAATATATGCCAAGTTGGAAAATAAGGACATGACAAATTTTTCAGTGATTGGAACTGGTTTCAGATTAGCCCTTCCAATCGTACATGATGGTGTGTACTCATACAGACATACACATACAAACACACACACACACACACACACATTTATACACCTCCCTGAGTGGCCGCATGTGCCTGCATTCTCTCTGCAGGATCCCTCAGGAGCAGTCGCCAGCATGTCTGCTGTTGGTCTCCAGTGTATGCAACAGCTTTTCTGCTCCTTCCATCCACCTGGCCCATCAAACAGGCCAGACCTATACTTACTAGTTCTTAAGCCATAGAATCCTCAAACCATAAAAATCAAAATTCATAGTCTGTTAGATCTGAACATGACCTTTCAGATGGCTAATTAAATCCCCTGAGAAAACTAGCAACCAGATCTCACCTTCCCTCTAAACATAGGATTTTGGCCAAGACTGGTTGTTCTAGGCCAAGGCTGAATGTGGATCTTGCTATAGACTGTGCCATGCAGAGGGTGCAAAGGGGATTGCGAACCCAATTCTTACAATTATCTCTCAGACTCAAGAACAATCAAACTGGTTCCATGAAAGAACTGATGCCTGAAGAAGTAGAAGGTGACACAGGACCATACTACTTGGTCTGCAGGAGGTTAGAATTGCCATCTGAAGAGCGATTTCTCCAACACTAGTGTCTACTACAGTTAATTCCATCATTGGTGGAGTTTTAGAAATAATGGTAGAGGGAGATCTTAATATCATAAATATTAGCTAAGCATGATAGGATTACCTATTTATTCTAGTGAACAGTGATAGCAATTGTAGAATTTAAAAATCCACCAAATTATATTGCACTTGTATAAAGATGTCTAGTTTTTTTTGTTTGTTTGTTTTTGTTTTGGGGTCACACCAGGTGATGCTCAGGGGTTACTCCTGGCTATATGCTCGAAATTGATCCTGGCAGGCTCAGGGACCATATGGGATTCCGGGATTCAAACCAACATCTGCCCTGGATTGGCTGCGTGCAACACCCTACCACTGTGCTCTTTCCAGCCCCCTAGTTTTCTTTTGATTCTTTTTTCTATTAGCTCATTTTTCTATACCCACATGTAAAAATATTACTTAGGAGTCAGAGTGATAGCACAGCAGGTAGGCCATTTGCCTTGATGCATCCGACCCAGATTCAACCCCCAGTATCCCATAAGAATTCAAGCCAGCCAGGAGTAATTTATGAGCACAGAGCCAGGATAACTCCGAGTGCCACCAGGTGTGGCCCAAAAAACAAAAACAAAATCACTATTTACTAGGTATATATAGATTTTTATATATAGGTACTACTATATAGAGAGATAAGTGTTAGACACAGTATATACAATCATTTAAAAATCACATAGTTTTTAAAGATGAATTATTATCTATTATTAAAATGAATTTAGTCCATTTCAGTCTTTTTTTTTTCTTTTCCTAAAAACAAATCTACTTTCATAGCAGAATGATTTCCCTTGAGCTGAGTCTCTCTTCTGAAGGGACAAAAAGAAAGAAACAGCTTCTGCATCATTGTAGCACTGGTAATTCATGTTATATCCAGCCATTAAAGAATTTTTAATTTTTCCTTTAGGAATATTCCAAAATAAATTCCAAAATGCCCTAGCTTATCTTTGCTTCAGTCAGGAATTTGCTTTGTAATATCTTTATTTGTTCTGTTAAGTTTGCCTTGAATTTTAACATCAGTCAGAGTTTAACACTCTAACTTAAAGTCGGTCCAGCCTCAACCCACACCAACTGCTTTCAACACCTAACTAACCCCGGCATGGTGATGTTTGTGAACTAATTCTCCACTGGATCTTCAGTGTGGTCAGCAGGCAGTGTTTTCTGTAAAAGGCATTTTCTCCTCTGTAAAGGGAGAAGAGAGCTAACTCTAGCTTCCTGTGGGCTGTCTTTTGTGGATTCTGAGAGGAAAAAGGTTAATTGTTAACAGGTCTGTGTATGTGCTGCTTACCACTCACCTCTGGGTCCCTTCAGTCTCACACCGCTCAGCAGTAGCCGTAACACACTGTATCCAGATGAAGATTTTTATTGCTTTCTTCAGTAAGATTCAAGATGAGTTTTTAAAAGCTAGTCTTTAAGATTTATCTCTGTGTTCTGGAATGGGGTTTCAATAATTTCTTTAATCAATGTTGTCATCTCCCTTATTCTTTAGGCTTTACATTAGTCTTTTAACAACTCACTTTATTTAAAATAGCAATTCTCAGAATTTATATAGTCATCAACCTAACAAAAACCTCAGGAGTACCTGCCGAGTATAAGTAAGGCACTGAATCAGGTACTCAGATATATGTTATCAAGATACCATATGTTCCAGGAAAGCTAGTGGTTTTAGTCATTACAATTTATCTATGATTTCACAATTTAAAATATCTCTGATAATAAATATAAAGTCTTCATTGAAATGTTCCTTAAGAAAATTAGAGTCCTATAACATCCCTTAACATTATTTGAAGCACTGAGCATAAACTAGCAAATGTACCACAAAATAATTTAAATTTAGTTAAGAGGTTCTAAATATAACTGGTGAATTCAAAATTTCTCCTAGAAACCTTCAGACTGTCTATTTATACATAATCCACCTGTCTACCTCTTCATATATTATATGCATAGAGAGGGATTCTTAACCACTTAGTTCTTAGTGAGAAATGTCATTGATTTTCTGCTTCAAGAGATACTATGCATAGGCTACACTTTTTAAATAGTCTGGATTAGAAAAGCAGCATAATCTTTCTTGAATTTGGCAAAATTTTTTCTACTCAGATTATATATAAACTTCAAAAAAATCTGAAAATAAAAACTATTTGAAAAATAACTTTATCATCCTGAAAATAAATATAATCATTCTTTTTCACAAACTTATTCAAAAGCTAGAAACTCTTTGTATCAGTAGTTTTTCTTATATCAATTATAATTCCATGTTATATGCCCCAAAATTTAATTATTTTAAAAAGATAGTACTCCATAGTCCTATGAAAAGGAGAGTCTTACCCTCCATAATGTGAATTTGTATCCTTCAACCTTCTCTCTGCTACCTGTAGATAGTATTTTTTGAAAAATACATGTGGAAGATCTGCTGCAGTCAGAGATATAGCACAGTGAGTAGGACACTTTTTTTGCATGCAACCTACCCAGGTTCAAACCCCAAGCATCCCATAAAATCCTATGAGCACTGCCAAGAGTAATTCCTGAGTACAGAACCAGGAGTAACCCCTGATCACATCTAGGTGTAGCCCAAAACAAACTAACAAACAAAATGATCATTACAAGATCAGTGTCTTCTAAAAGCAGTAGGGATACAGGTTCATTGTACATAAATAATTTTATATTCTCAGCCAAAAGTGGTTGCATGATCATTTAAAATGTTATTTTTAGGTCATCCAATTCATATTCAAACCTTGAAATTTCTTTGGTTTTAAGTTCAAGTTGGTTACTCTCTGAGGTAAGAGGAAGGTTAATTATCATTTATTTTACTGTTTTTATTGTTTGAGCTTTTCCTCTCAAGCCATAATTTACCTTGTATGTTTACATGCCTTATCATTTCCACATTAATGATGTGTTGAGATATATGCTTTTTTTTTTTTTTTTGGTTTTTTTCGGACCACACCCATTTGATGCTCAGGAGTTACTCCTGGCTAAGCGCTCAGAAATCACCCTGGCTTAGGGGGACCATATGGTACGCCGGGAGATCGAAATGTGGTCCTTCCTTGGCTAGCGCTTGCAAGGCAGACACCTTACCTCTAGCGCCACTTCACCCGCCCCGAGATATATGCTTTTTAACATAAAATAGTTTTGTGTGTGTATGTATGAGAGAGAGAGAGAGAGTAAGAAAGAGAAAGACGTTGGAAGTTGATACTTCCTTACATTCAAGAATGAGAATATAAATTTGTTTGTATTGAGAATCATTTTTTGTGGCAGAGACTCCCTTAGAAACCCATCTATAACAGGACTTATATAAATCCTAGGTTCTTCCCTTACTGACTCCCATTAATCTTAGACAATTTCCTTAATCTCTTACAACCTTGATTCTCTCGTTCATAAAAAAAAATGCACTAATAGATATCGATACCTTATGGGGTAGTTGGTCTCAACTATAAAGATACTGATAATTAATCATTATGTAGATTCCACTCTAACAATGGGCTACATTACAAAATTTTAAATCATTCCTCAAAAAAGATTAGAGAAGAAAATATAGTCGAAATTTGTTTTCTTTTCGGGCCGGAGAGATAGCACAGTGGTAGGGCATTTGCCTTGCATGCAACTGACCATGCAGCTGACCATACAGCTGGTGGTTCAAATCCTGGCATACAATATGGTCCTATGAGCCTGCCAGAAGCAATTTCAGAGTGCAGAGCCAGGAGTAAGCCCTGAGCATGGCCAGGTGTGACCCAAAACAAAAAAAAAAAAAAACTTGTTGTTTTCTTTACATTATCCGTAGATTGAAATCATTCAAATACTCTTGATAGCTTCTTAGGCATGTGGTGCGAAGAGTAACATCAGTGAAAAGTTGATATTACATAAATATAACAATGAATTTGTATTACCATTATGTATTCATAATGAAGAGTATTAGTAAAAAATACATATTAAGCAAACACATTAAACACATTAAATTTAAAACAAACTCTTTACACATTTCTTTGATTTTTTCAAAGAAAGTGTAGAAACTTAATTAAAAAATAAGTGGAAGAAAATAGATAGTATATGAAGCTCCTTGTCTCCATCTGGATTGCCTTTGCTTGAAACAAGAAATCAAGTAATCAACGTTCTTTTATCTAGTCCTTTTCTTAGAATGATGCACTACTGACTTATCTAAGAGTCTAATGACACTCTTCAAACTTCTAGAGTTATTTTAAACTGGAAATTTTCCTGTCTCCAACTTTCTGCATTGTTGCTAAGAAATTGGTTCTTTTGACAATACATATGCATTATTCAGAAGGAGTTATCTAAGCTCATTTTAAAAATTCTGAATGAAACAGGTACTAGTGCAAATGAGTTCTCTTAGGAATGTGTGATGCATATCTAGTGCTCCACCCAGGTGGATTCAAGTAAGGTCAATGCCACTGTTTCTTCATGAAAGGTTTGAGTGGAATTTCTGAAAATTATATTTTATGAAGAAACAAAAAATTGATGTTTAAGCAGAACTTTACTGTTTACTCGGTATTTCCCCTATATGGTATCTCTCTTAACATTCACAATAATCCCCGTATTATCTCATATTATGGATAAAGAAGTTTTGAGAATTTGCTTTGTTCAAGACAGAGGAACCCTATGAGGGAAGTTTGACTTCTTCTTTCCATAACTCTTTAGACAAAACTTGTGCACTGATCTCCCAATCCTGGGTCAAGTTGTCTTTACCTACTGGAGATAGATTTTTGTCATACAAATCCAGCACAGTAAAGAGGCCATAAAGTATAGGCTTTCTGTGCAATAGCACAAAACAAAAATGCAAACCCTGACTCTAAAGATATTTGGAGAAGACTTTAACAACATCAAATCAATTTCAGTATCCTTACATTACAGTAAGAAGCACCTTATAGCATTATTGGAGGATTAAATGGAGTGAAATACAAAAAGTACTTAAAACATAGTTAGCATTTGATAAATATTAGCTTTTAAAAAAATAGGAGGTTAGAGCAATAGTATAGTGAGTAGAGTTTGCCTTGCACAAAGCTGACCCAGGTTCAATACATGGCACCTGATATGGTTTCTCATGCACTACCAAGAGTTATCCCTGAGTGTAGAGCCTAAAGTAAACCCTGAGCACTGCTGGGTGTGGCCATAAAAATAAATAAGTATAAATATTATTGGTGTATTTGGAAGTAAAAATAACAAACTGTACAATCTCTGTGGTCTGGTTTTGACCTGAGTTTTATCCCAAGCAATAATTTCTTTTATTTATTTATTTATTTTTTGCTTTTTGGGGGGATCACACCCGGCAGCACTCAGGGATTACTCCTGGCTCTATGCTCAGAAATAGCTCCTGGCAGGCTCAGGGACCATATGGGATGCCAGGATTTGAACCACTCCATTCTTCTGCATGCAAGGCAAATGCCCTATACTATCTCTCCGCCCCCCCCCAAGCAAGAATTTCTACTAGAAAAACAGGCCCCAAAAAAAGAAAGAAGAAAAGAAAAAGAAAAAGGGGGTCTGGGGGCTACCTCTTCATGTAGCAAGAGTTATAACTATTAAGGAAGTAAACATACAAAGAAAATATAGATATCTCCATTGAGTCTTTGGAGATACTCCGGGTAGAGGGGGATTCAGAGCACATTTTCATCTCACACCGTGGTCTTGTGGAGACTAAAAAATGGTTTATAGCAGTCAGGGTCTTCAAGTAGTACCTCAAGCTCATGGTCCCTTTGAAGTTGAATCTGGTAGAAGGCAACAGTCCACACTGAGGAGAGGTGGGAGAAAGAGGGCCACAGTCAGTGGGAGCAGTGGCTGCAGCTTCTTGTTGGAATGAGAGATTGGGGGCTGAGAGGATGTCCTTTCACTTTGGGAGCTGGGTGACAGTTTACTGGGGCAAGCAGAAGGTCCCAGGTCCTGAGGAGTTAAGGACTGAGAGTAAAAAGTTAAATTGGGAGAGATAAGGGATCAAGGTTGAGGGGGTGAGAGGATAGCAGGGTTTTTGTAGGGTGGTGATGGGGAGGAGGGAAGGAGAGATAATATGTAACAGAGGATATTATACAATACAGGCAGGAATGATGTACAATCCAGATTAGATAAACATAGAGGAGTCCAGCACAAACACATTCACACCCACTTACTACAGGCATTAGAGATCTATTCATAGGTTGTAATTGGAGGTCTGACACTTATGAGATGGGTCAGAACACTTAAAAAAATGAGCTGATACATAGAAGGAGAAAGGTTTTCCAATTTCTAGACCTTTCATTGATGGTGGGGTGAACTTTGCTAACTGATGCTTTTGGGTTTAGATTGTGCATGGAGCATTTTAGGATAAACATAAATTTCATGTCGAGTATTAAGCAATATGGTAATGAGCACTATAATAGGGTCTACTCCATGTGTTATCATTCACCATGTCCTGTGCATTAAGGTTCCTTTCCTGAAAGGAAACTGTCAGTGTGGGCATTGTGATATAGTAGTAACATAGCTTAAGTTGAGAAAGAAAAAAGAAAAGAAAAAAAATTTAAAAAGTTAATAGTAATTTTCAAAATCATAATATTCAATGAACAGGGTCTGTAACAACAGTGTATATTGTGCATAGACTATTTGCTTATATATAATCTGGCACTGTCTTACTGAAATACAATTGTGAAAGACTTGTAAAAGAATCAAAATAATTTTTAAAAAATTAAGACAAAAATAAATAAATAGGGGCCGGAAAGACAGCATGGAGGTAGGGCATTTGCCTTTCATGCAGAAGGTCGGTGGTTCAAATCCCGGCATCCCATATGGTCCCCCAAGCCTGCCAGGAGCGATTTCTGAGCATAGAGCCAGGAGTAACCCCTGAGTGCTGCCGGGTGTGACCCCAAAACCAAAAAAAAAAATAAATAAATAAATAAGTAAAAATAATAAATAGGAAAAAATGCCTAGAAAATAATTAAAGATTTATGTGATTTCACAGTGCCTTTTGTTGACTAAAGGAACCAGTCTAATTTAAAATTATATCCAGGAAAACATGCTTCATGAATATAGTCACCATGTTTGCATTTGGCCAGCTCCATAACTCACTCTATTCTTAAAAAGAGAGGTCAATCAAGCCCTAAAAAATTATACTGGCTGAGAAGCTGAAAGTTGGCCATCCCATAAGGGGTGGGCTTAGCCCCACCCTGCCAAAGTCATGCCAGCTGCACCCACCACCCACAATCCCAACTTCCCAATGACCCAATTTCACCCAATTCAACCATGAATCTCTGCAGAGATGCCAAATCTACCAAAACTCCAGCTATGCTAGTAATTGGGCTGGCATCACCAGGACTTTTTTGGAGTGAGTGAAGGTATATTTCCTGTGCCTTGTATATTTTCAGAAGGCCTGGCAGCCAAAAACACACTTACAAAAGCTACTGTATCAGCCACAGAGCTTGGAATTCCTGGGTTCCAAAATTTTTAATATTGTCATCCCAGAAGGAATACATCATTTTAGATGTCAACATGGATTCAAAGACACCTAATGTTCAGAAACAAAACAAGTAACAGATCAACTAGCAACAAGAGCTTGCTAAGCCTTCTGACAAAATCTTAATGACCTCGGTGTGAGATGCAATGATTTTCACAAGTTTTCATGTTATTGTGGTCTTCTTTTCTTTCTTCTCTTTCTTAAAAACAATTTTATTACCACCATCTGCAAACAAATGTATTATGAACAACTATGTATATATGTGGCCTTTAAATAATTTATATTTAAATCTTTTAATTTTTTTATTATTGGGCCACACCCTGTGTCACTCAGGGGTTACTCCTGGCTATGCACTCATAAATCACTCCTGGCTTGGGAGACCATATGGGATGCCAGGGATCGAACTGAGATTCATTCTGAGTCAGCCACATGCAAGGCAAATGCCCTACCACTGAGCTATCACTCAGCCCCAAGTTATTTAATTTTAAATAAAACTTTATTAATTCAGTAGATTAACAAGTTAAAGTCATATAAAAATTCCATTGACAGTATGATCCACAACAACAAAAAGGCTATTGGTCAATACTATGAGAGTATTGAAAGGTAAAGAAATTTGATGATATGGAAATTGTTAAATATATATATATAATTAAGTACATGAGATTTCATTCAAACACATGGTCTCAGACTCCAGCCCCAAATTCAACAATTTTCATAAATTGGGAGTACTTATTTGATATAATGAGTTTACAAAAAGCAGTTACTCTGTTAATTTTTTCTCTTCTCTCTTAGCATATACTTAGTTTAAAATTAAATTTTCTATATGCAACTCCAGGCTCACATGAATGTTCACGTAAGGTCCATCATGTGTTGCTTCACTGGTCTCCCTGTCTGCAGAAATATAAAGGCCACCCCAGGCCAACTTGATTATATCCAGGATGTGCAGCAGAGGTGAAAAGCCTCCTGAAACTGTTTTTCAATCATCATCTTTCCAGCCAAGTTGAACTGAGGACACTAAAACCAGCAATTAAAAGCCTCAAGTTTAGAAATACGTTCAGTTTCCCAAGTCCCCAAATGGCAAAGGTTAAGTGAATTATGTGAAGATAATTCACCACAGTCTCAGGGGAGCATCTTGCTAACTTCAGTTTGCTAGCTGTTTTGGTCTTGTTTTTCCTTCCAGTGATATGCTTCTTGCCATAATACTGCCAAGGTAAATATCAGAAAAAGAAGAGGAGGGAAATAAAATCCTTCAATCTGTCTTTGGGAGGAAAACCATGTCATTAGTACTTTTAGTGCTTTTGTAACACTGAAGGCATTTTCCTCTAGCTATTTTCAAGAAGAGTCGTGAATAAATTTACACTCACCTCATATTAAAATATTTGAGAGCTTTACTGTGCTGCTTCCCAGCTTAAATTGGGTGTGTTGCCGGGCATCTTACTGCGTGAGACCATAATGGGACCCACAACTCTCCTCCAGGCTGAATTAGAACCACCCATTACACCTCAAGTTGTGTGGTAACACCTCTGCAGTGTTTCCAATTAACTTTGTAAGTTTTTAATCAGTGACAAATGCATCTTTGTAAATTCAATTTACCTTTTATTGCAATGCTATAAACCGTCTTGCAGCATTCCGGTACTTTGTGAACATTTTACTTGCTACTGACATAAGACAGCTGCCGGACCTACAACAAAGGCTAAGCTTTATGAGTTACCTGAATTAGGATGTAGGTAAAGTAATTAAACCCCAAAGAGAAAGCAGAGGGGCGGGCCAGGGAAGACAGATTAGCCCTCTGGATACACACATGCGCCAAAACTCAGGAAGAAACCTCCTGAAGCAACTTTGCTGCTAAAATATTCAAGATTCAAACTCTAGAAAACTTCCCTCCTCTCTTCTGTGAATTTAAACTCATGATATGTTAAAAGAGATAAATCAGTGAAAAGGTCAGGCATGTTTTATTAATAAATCCATACTGCCATTTGTTTTTCTTTTTAATCAGATTCAAATGTATCCTGTTAAAGACCCATGGGTGATTAGATCATAAATCTGAATGACCTTGAAGATGATGAAGGAAATGCTTCTCTATAAAGCGATCATCATGCTGCCAGTTTCATCATTTACACATTTTTACAGGTGCAAAGAAAATGTTTAATTTCAAGTTGCTTTCAAGAACCATTCAGGATAAAAAAAAAGTACTTTATAAGATTACTAGATAATAAAATTAGCTAATCACATTACCAGAAAATGTATCTTTTTTTCTTTCAATTCTTGCCCCTTAAAATCAATAAAAGCACAAAAATTAGGGTAAAGGGTAACAGAAGTATTTGACATACTTATTTTAAGGCTCTAGCTTAGCTTTTGCTTTGCTTAAATTTTACTAAGGACACATTAGCTCATTGTCCCTTGCTGCAAATTACTAACTAGCTGTAAGTAATATGGTCATGAAACATGTCTTTTGTTACACATTTAATCAAAAGTCTGCATTTCTATAAAGGCAAACATTTGAATGACATTTATGGGTTTTCCTCAAATGCTGAAAAATGCTTTTGTCTTTTTATTTCAGATTTATCACTCAACCTGAAACATGTGGCATTTAAGATCTAGTTCTGAACCTTGCTATTATCACATTGCAGATATTTTAAGTATTCTAATTTGTCAGAAATTTTTAGACACTGGCGTTATTTAAATTCATTAAGTCATTCATTTATCCATCAATTTATTTATCAAGTGCTTAATACCTGCCTGGGATAAATAATGATGGATGTGGTCCCTCATAAATGCAGGACACATTTCAAACCTATTTACATTTATGTGTGGTTCATTTCAAATGCTTGTTTAGACTTTATATATATTAAGGTTTTTAAGAATCAGCTATGACCTAGAACTTTTCATTGAAACTGTATATCATTACCATTTATAAACCATAGACTTGACTTTCTTTGACCTTTTCTGAAGGGTATACTGCGTGAATGCTGTTTTGATTCTTCTGTATGTACCATCAACACTTTGGATAGCTTATGAATTCTTTATAACACAGAGACAAACTAGTGAAAATACAGCTTTAATTTTATTCTTTGCCCATTCTTTATTACATGCATTAAAGAAATAAGAAAGTGCTTGGCAGGTTACAATATAACAACTTTAGAATATAAAAATTTGACACGAAAAGTGTCTAACTGATCATTAGTTTTCAGCATTTCTTCTGGGTGCTCAGGAGAAAAGTAGGGCCAGATTCAAGAAAGGAGTTCCAGTAGATGGTACTGAGTAACTACAGTATGTATCTCACAGTTTGATGGCCACCCTACCAAATGATCATTGGAAGAATAGTCCTGTAGCAAAGACAAGGGCTCAGACCCTTGGTGCAGCACAGTCCCTACTGAGGGAGCCTCCAAAGAGCCGCTCTTTACCACGCAAGTTTCAGGCTAACAAAAGTCAAACAAAAACAAAAAAACAACAAAACGTTCCCTCTGGGAATGCCTGTC
This sequence comes from Suncus etruscus, assembly GCF_024139225.1. NCBI lineage: Eukaryota > Metazoa > Chordata > Mammalia > Eulipotyphla > Soricidae > Suncus > Suncus etruscus. The sequence goes on from NC_064852.1 coordinate 91,326,984, forward strand.
AGAAGGCTTTTGTGATCATTTCCCAAGAGTTCATCTGACTCTCAATCAGACATAAGAACATGTTTTAATGCTTGGATGGATCAGAGGTGAGAAAGGAAGCTTCCCTTGAAGCACTTCATCTGGTCACTCCACTAAATGATGCTGCAGTTTCTTGAGTTTGGAAAATGCAGGCTTCAAGTTTGTCACAATAGACTGGCTGGATAAGGAAACAGAGGATTGGAGGAAATACTTGGGGCTAACCCAGTCTTGGGGTTGACACTCCTGCATGAATTGACTATGAATTTCACAGGTACAGACACCATTGCAGACAAGAGTCACAGTATTTTTTTTAAATAAAAGGTTTATTGAAAAGTAGAAGAAAAAGAAAAAAGAAACTCCCCAGGTGAGGAGGAACATAGAATTGAACTAAATTCAAGAACCCACACTCTTTTTTTGTTTGGGGACCACACTCTGTAATGCTCAGGACTTGCTTTTGGCTCTATGCTCAGGAATTACTCATAGCAATGTCTGGGAAACCATTTGGAGATAGAATTACTGTTTTTTTTAAATTTATCTGATATTTATTTATGTTTGGTTTGAGGCCACATTCGGCAGTACTCAGGGCAGATTCCTGACACTGTGCTCAGAGATCAACCGGCAGGCTCAGAGGGGCAACCATTTGGGGTGCTGAGGATCGAACCCTGGTCTGCGGCTTACAAGGCAAGCCTCTTACTAGCTTTACTATCACTCTGGTCCAGAAGAGAAAGCACTCTACCACAATCCCTCCTTATCCAACAGATGCCAAAAGGCAGTATTGTGGCTGAAATCTAAATGTTTTCCTACAATGGTCCTCAAACTATGGCCCGCGGGCCACATATTGTATTTATTCCCATTTTGTTTCTTCACTTCTAAATAAGATATATGCGATGTGCATAGAAATTTGTTCATAATTTTTGTTTTTACTATAATCTGGCCCTCCAACAGTCTGAAGGACAGTGAACTGGCCCCCTGTTTAAAAAGTTTGAGGACCCCTGCATGAAGTTTATGATTTATCTCTTGAGTAATAAAACTGATACACAGAAAGCTTTCCTGTGTCTGAAAACTAAAACCTGATTATGAAGTTCAATGTTTCTTCTTTCTACTTTGTTATATTTGGATGTACCAATCCCATTGTTGTAAGCGTACACTGGAATTCATCTAAAATAAAAATCTGCCCCAATTTTATTTTTTTTATTTTTCAGTGCCAAGATCAAATCCAAGTCCTTTTCATGCAAAGCAAGCACTTTATCCTTGTCTGCCCTTTTAGCAGACATGCCTCTATTTTAGAAAAATAGTTGAATTCCCACACACATATGCTGAGTGGGTTTTCTTTAAACCCTCTTATAACAGAAGCACTTGGCCAATTTTATAAACATTTTTAAAGCTTCCTTGTAATATTTCCTACATACAAAGGAGTTTATAGTACTATATGTGATGTGCAAGTTAGTTCCATTAAAACAAATCTAAAAGAAAGTTTGTATACAAATGATTTAGTGATGTAAAACTAGTTCTTAAAATAATTAATTAGGGATCACAAGGAATTATCATTTTGAATCCTGGTCAGCAAACAATTTTTAAAAAATCAATGAACATTGGAGGCTTCATTTTCTCCACACCTAAAAAACAGGAAAAAAGATTAAAATTCCTCTGATATTGTCAGGCATTCTCAGCACATGCACAACCCGTATCCTCTGCAACAGTTCAATCAATAGGGAAGAGTAATGTAATAATTGCTGCAACGTCTTCTATAATTCCTCATTGGGGTAGCAACAGCATTTCAATAATATTCAGAGAGACTATTTATGGTGCTTAAAGTAAGAAGTTTCTTCCATGTGCAGAATAACAAAAACCTCAGCCCTGATATTTAACCCTAAAGGTGAAAAACTCTAGTGAAAATTTAAAAAAATTAAGTAAACATTATATTCATTATATTCCATTTTCAAACATCCTATCCAGAGAGCAGTCGGAAAATGTGAAGTCTAAAAATAAATGCAAAGTCTAAGTATCTGGCCATTTAAATAATGCTTGGTGATCTTTAATAGGGCATATGCAAGTAACATAAGAATAGAATTATTAAAAAGCAAGAACATTCTCTCCGTGTGATATAAAAAATTTTTCAAGATTCCTTTTTTGAGGAGCCAGAGAGATGAAATACCATATTTTCCGGCGTATAAGACGACTTTTGAAACAAAAAAAGTCAACCGAAAATCGGGGGTCGTCTTATACGCCCAGTATATCCCGAAAAATGTTTCAATATGCCGCTAAATGAAAATTGTCTAAATATTGCCACAAAACGAATTTTCCAACTCGATCCTGCACCAATCACTGCAAGGCTGCTCTGACCGCCTCTCTAACTCAGCCAATCCAAGCAGGCTTTTCATGCATACAAATTAGACAATGTTCTGGACCCGAATCTACACTGTAAAAACCTGCTCAGATTGGCCAGAGTCAGAGAGGAAGTCTATTACAGTATAACCTTTGGACCTTTGCTTGTTGTGATTGGCTCACTGTGGTACATGAGCACAGAAACACATGCAGCACAGGAACGTTCTGTCGATACAGCGAATATAGGCCTAAACCTATGTTTCAACTGCAAAATTAGGGGATCGTCTTATACGCCCAGTCATCTTATACACCAGCAAATACAGTAGGAGATAGTGTTTGCAATGCATCCTGCCAGCCTCAGATACTCAGCACTACACATGGTCCCCTGAGCACCACCAGAGGTCACTAATGAGCACAGGGCCAGGGTCATATAGCCCCTGAGCAGCACAGGACAGGGGTAAGGCCTAAAATACTTCCCAATAAGTTTCTTGGAGGAAACAAAGCAAAATACAGAAAAAATATAGGAGGCTATCCTTTACATAAAAATAGGAGGGCAATTAGCAATATATTCTTATTTATTCTATTAAAAGTTATATCTAAAACAAATAATGTTTATACCTGGGTATATATGTGATGGTATGTATGATCTTAATGAAAGATATGAAGTCAAACTATTTATACATGTATGTATGCATATATGAATACATGTAATTTTGAACACATGAATATCATAAGTTGTTTAAATTACTCTATAGCATCAATAACAACTTGCTAAGTACATAAAGTGGAATGATGCACATTCATAAGGCAGATTAAGATAGCTTTTTATATAATGATACAGAAATATCTCTCAAAGACACTCTTGTACTGAAAAGAAAATCCACATGCAAAATAATATCTTTCAGGGGCTGGGTAGGTGGCGCTGGAGGTAAGGTGTCTGCCTTGCAAGCGCTAGCCAAGGAAGGACCGCGGTTCGATCCCCCGGCGTCCCATATGGTCCCCCCAAGCCAGGGGCGATTTCTGAGCTCATAGCCAGGAGTAACCCCTGAGCGTCAAACGGGTGTGGCCCAAAAACCAAAAAAAAATAAAAAAATAAATAATAAAAAAAAATATAATAATATCTTTCATAGGCAACAATTTTTGTGGAAGGAGTGCATCAATGTATGTTTATAGGACCACTTGATATCTCTATAGGAGAAAGAGGAAATGGATGAGGATGAGTGATTATATTAATAAAAACAACTGTGGAATGTGGCTTAAAAGTAGAAGGAAGACTTTCACTAAAAAAACTTTCATGCTACTTTTTTTTTTTTTTTTTTTTTTTGCTTTTTGAGTCACACCCAGTGACACTCAGGGGTTACTCCTGGCTATGTGCTCAGAAATTGCCCCTGGCTTGGGGGACCATATGGTACACTGGGGGAATCGAACCACAGTCTGTCTTAGGTTAGCCACATGCAAGGCAAATGCCCTACCACTTGCACCACCACTCTGGCCCCTCACGCTACTTTTTTTTTTTTATGACAACAAAGATGCAAAGAAAGAGGACAGGGTAAAGTTACAGTGGAAGCCCAATCACCCATAAACAGAATTCTCGGTAGTCCCATCGATGATATCCCAGCCTTGAACTTTCAGCCAAAGAACATTAAGAAAAACAAAACTAAACCCATGTACAATACAATTACTTTGTCCCTCAAATCCCCAGTTGTAGTACATACTATTTCTTAGCAGCACACAATATAATCTAAAGACATTAGACTTATGTAACTCCTTAAACATTGAGGGCAAAGTACATTTCTCTAGTTCCATGCACATGCTTACTAGTTTAAGTTAACCTCAAAAGTTTTAGTGGGTTGTTTTTCTTAAGGATTGGAGTCAAGGGAACATAGTAAAAAATGGTATTAAAGTGGCATTTGTTTGCATAGGCCCACCAAAACATAAGGGACATGGAAAGACAAATTATGGTCTAAATACAAGGAGACCCTACCCCTGAAGTTTCCTGGCACAGGACTGACTCTAGGCTCCAGGCAAACTAGTTTGTCCAATTCAAGTCATTGTCTGTAGTGGCAATACACCTCCATTCCTCACATAGTCTCTGTTGTTGATATCATGCTTCTGTATTAAAGATCCTAGAGTCTGCATATCCCATATTGCAGTCAGGATGGTGCAGAGCATCCTCTCGTTTCACCTCACACTTAAGGGGCAATAGAGAGAACCATGTCCTGTAGAGCAGGTCATTGTTGTTGTCAAGTCTTCTCAGTGTAAACGGAAGTCTCTTTTTAGGGGGTCAATGTCAGACCCTTGGTAGTGTCTTTCCTGGTAGAGGACTGCTTCCAGCTGTTGCTATATAAGACCTTGGATGTTTCGTAGATAGCTTGCCTGGTTCTGGTGTGAATGGAGGATGCCCATTCTTCTGAGGCCTGTGCCAGGTCATTATATCAATGTTCAGGGTGTAAGGTACATTGTACTAAAATTTATTAGATAAGAACTTATCTGTATGTATGGTGTTTTCCCATTTTAATGTGTCTATGCAAACAAGGATCAATGTCATGAAGTGTTATTGGTGCATCTGGAGGCAATAGGAACAAGACCAGCAAATTCCATGACATAGTTCAATCATAGGCATCAAACTGAGGGACAGTTCCAACAACAATCCTTACTGAACAGCTAACAAAGAAAAGACAAGATAAAAAGTGGATAGAAACATCATGGTAGAAGAATATATAGAGAGTTGCAGCAGTTAAAGAAAATACCCATAAAATATTCAAAAGATATATGTGTTCAATATGTGTTCAATTTGTGTCCTTCTAAATAGTTCTAGGATTTGTTAGATCTACTGTATGTCTTAGGTCAGAGATTAGAACTGTGTGTTACTGAAGTTAAGAAGGGTAAATCTGGGGTACTGATGGTTGGGAGAAGCATATGTTCGAGCGGGGGCGCTAGCCCGCACGCGGTTTGCAAAATGTAGACTGGCATGAAATTGCCAGTGACAGCCTGAGTATAGCTGAGCAGCTATCTGCCACCCACCAGATCAAACTCCACCCTCTCAGCCCCACCCTAGGCCAGTCTCCGGACAGACCCGGCCTGGGAGTGGGGAAAACCCAGGGTGCCCCATCAACTCCTTCCAGGAACCCACCTGGAGATCCGGAGGAATGGGGGAGAGGGGGGTCGGGTGACCCAGGTCCAGGCCCCCCTACCCTAGGCCGGGCCAACAGGCCGCTGGCACATGCGGAGGCCTGCCAGCTGCCCACCCGTGCCGGCTAAAAATCCTGCTCCAGGAAGGGAGAGAGACCCTCCCAAGCCCGAAGGACAGGGATTTAAGCCCCACCCTAGGCCAGTCTCCAGACAGACCCGGCCTGGGAGTGGGGAAAACCCAGGGTGCCCCGTCAACTCCTTCCAGGAACCCACCTGGAGATCCGGAGGAATGGGGGAGAGGGGGGTCGGGTGACCCAGGTCCGGGCCCCCCTACCCTAGGCCAGGCCAACAGGCCGCTGGCACATGCGGAGGCCTGCCAGCTGCCCACCCGTGCTGGCTAAAAATCCTGCTCCAGGAAGGGAAGGGCTTTTTTCATGCTACTTTTTTTAACTATGAAAGTATTCTCTTTTTTTTTTTTTTTTTTTTTGGTCTTTGCTTTTTGAGCCACACCCAGTAACGCTCAGGGGTTACTCCTGGCTATGCACTCAGAAATCGCTCCTTGCTTGGGGGATCATTTGGGATGCCAGGGATCTATCTCATGGTCTATCCTGGGTCAGCAGTACGCAAGGCAAATGCCCTAAGACTGTGCTATCACTCCAGTCCCAAAACTATTCTATTTTTACAAAAATTAAATTAGGGGCTGAGGAGAAAAGTCCAGGAGGTAGAGCTCATATCTAGTATGTACAAGACCCTGGTTTGAATCTAAGCACCACATACTGGGTGGTCCTCTAAGCTCCCCTCTGCACCACTGACCCTGAGTCATCAGACCTACACTGCCAGGCCTAATATCACATCAGAGAACTAAGCTTTCAGAACCCCTGGGTGTAGCCTTTATAAAACATTAACAATTAAATTCAAACATTTTATTTAAAATAGTATTGAATTATAATGCCTGAATTTTCCTAAATCAAAAAAAAAATCAAATCCAAAAATCCATCTTTGAACTTGTGAAAGAACAAAAAGAAACAAGCTCTGATTTATCTAATTTAGATAAATTAGATAAAATTCTAATTTAATACCATTATTCCTATTTTGCCTTCCTGCTTTTCTATACTAGTTTGACTGCTGTATATAGACCACTTCTAACTTGAGCTTAATAAAAAAAAAACTGGCTTTGTTTTGAGCTTAATAAAAGGAACTGACTTTGTTTCCTCCCAGATATATAAATAAAAGTCATATCTGTCTTTCCACCATGCCATCTCCCTCTCCAGAAAGGAAAGACTAAATGGATTGAGACTGTGTAATTTAAATTTTACCTGATTCATTATCACTTTAAAATAATTTATGCATTCTAAGCAGCTGCTTGCCTTCTCCTATGTGTCAATCATGCAAATTATCAAGACTTCCAAGAAACTGGTCTATAATAAATCAGTCTTTAAAGGGAGTATTTCACAGTATTCACTTTCCCTGTGCAGTTTCTAACAGCTGTAAAGAGCCCACACTTTCACATTGGAAAGTAGCAGAGAGATATGAGTTTATCATATAACACATCTAAAGTTTTCATCTGTGCTTGTCCCATTTATAATCTTGGGCAAGTGAGCTAACCCTGTTGTAACTCAGTTTTCATATCTCTACTACTGAGAATGTCCATGCACAGAGCTGTTATTTAAATGAGGCTGCATTGGTGATGGGGAAAGTGCAGTAATTATGGACATTACTACCATAAATGTTAACATTATTGCCACTATCTTACCCAAACTATAAAAATTTTTGCAACAAGGTTTATTAAAGTATTTAGTAGAATGCTTGATGGTAGAGCAAACAAAAATCCCAGTTTTTCTAGGATTATCACTGAAAAGTTTATGTCCTGGGAGGTCACTCTCTCCCAAGCAGACAACAGTCACTCAGACACCTATTTGATACACAAAGAACTTTCAATGTGAATTAAAATCTTTACTGCATTGATCAAGAAGGGCAATATTATCTGCAGTAGAGGGAAAGTTTCTTGAGGACCTGTCTGTCATGAAAAGGATGCCAAAAGGTGCTTCCACATCTTTTATCATTGGAGATGCAAGATCAGCATCAAAGGTGAGCAATGACTTAATGAGGAAACAGGGAATTAATGGGGAAGCAGCAACTTGGGGTGCTAGAGGTAGTTCTATTGAAGATCACATGTGATTAACCATGTGCCAGAGAGTCTGGAGCTCAATCATCTATAAACAAGAACTTTATGTTAGCTCATCTTAGAAATAACTATTGGGCCCGGAGAGATAGCACAGCGGTGTTTGCCTTGCAAGCAGCCGATCCAGGACCAAAGGTGGTTGGTTCGAATCCCGGTGTCCCATATGGTCCCCCGTGCCTGCCAGGAGCTATTTCTGAGCAGACAGCCAGGAGTAACCCCTGAGCACTGCCGGGTGTGACTCAAAAACCAAAAAAAAAAAAAAAAAAAGAAATAACTATTGTTATAGTTTAGGTAGCACTATTCTGACTGTTGATATACAGAGCTACTGTGCCCCATCACCCTCAAAAAGTTAAACTATTTACTTTATAGCTCTAAAATTCTAATTTAGGAAAGGCTAGACATCCCCAAAGAGTACAGGAAAAAAAATCTCTAAATACCTTAAAAAAATCTTCAAAAAAAAAAATCTCTAAATACCTTCAAAGGAGATGAGAGTTCAAATTTCCTGTTTCATTGGCCCCTACAAACCCACAGTAACCAGAGCCAAGCATTTGTCCTCCCAGGGACAACTATTGTTGAGGAAAAAAAAAGCAAGATGAGCTAAGACAGGCCGCAGCAGTGGTGCAAGTGGTAGGACGTTTGCTTTGAACATGCTAACCTAGGATGGACCTCGGTTCAATCCCCTGGCATCCCATATGGTCCCTCAAGCCAGGAGCGATTTCTGAGTGCATCTCCAAGAATAACCCCTGAGAGTCACTGGGTGTGGCACAATAAGCAAAAAAAAAAAAAAAAAGGTGAGTTACCCTCCTCCCACATAGGTCAAAGTCAGAGTGATTTTCTCACTCAGCCTGAATATCTTGTTTCCTCACCTGAACAATACCAGTTATTTTACCTGAGAAATCTCTGGTGAGAAGTGGATTTCTCAAAATTCTGCCAAACATTAACAGGAGACTCAGCAAGGCACTAAGGCAGAGACAGAGGAAACTGTCTCCAATTCCAACGCAGATGAACTGCGGAGGTCACAAAGTTCTACGAGCAAATACTAAATGTTCCAGAGAGTGACTTCACTAGTGTCTTAGCAATGCAGCTCAGAACGGACCATAAGATGAAAGTATCAGGGAATGAAAAGGAAGAGAGAGATAAAAACTGGAAGAGGAAGCAGAGAATTTGGAACAGGTTTGCCAATGTACAGCAAATTAGTAGCAGCAAGAAAGCACGCGTAGAAAGTTCCCTTTGGGGAGAAGCAAGAATTTTCTTCTTTTCAAACTTTAGGAACAGGAGGAAAAGAAAACTTCAGATTTATGTTCAAAGGTCCTAATAGTATAAAATAACAGGCAATAACTATCTTTTCAAGCTAATTTAGTTTTTCAATGTTTCTGTAGAAAAGAGAGAAACATTGGACTCAACATAATGGGGTAATTGATGTGTTGATTAACTGAAGATCTATTGAAAGATTCAAACAAAAACATACCTTTCCCCCAAATTGCTTTGCTTTTTGGGGTTATTTTCCCCAATCTATCTATAATGTCCAGGAGATAGCTAAAAGAGCCAAGCAAGCCAGAGGCCCTGAATTTGGTCTTTACCTGCCCGAAGCACTGCAGGAAGTGGCTTTGGAGGACCTCCTTCCCTCACCCAGTCCAACACACACTTCTTCCACTGCACTCCACTGCCCAACAGAACCACACTGCAGTACTGTAAGATCAAGTGTTACATCAAAAGTCATCTAAGCTATAATAAAGTGGCTCATTCCCTCCAGAAAATAAATCTATCTGCTTTTCTTTTGGCAGTTTAATTTACTTTAAAAAAAATTTAGGGGCCAGACCAATAGCACAGTAGTAGGGCCTTTGCCTTGCATGTGGCTGACCCATTATGGACCTGGGTTTGATTCCCAACATTCCATATGATCCCCAAGCCTACCAGGAGCGATTTCTGAGCACAGAGCCAAAAGTAACCCCTGAGCACCATCGGGTGTGGCCCAAAAAATGTTTAGAGGATGAGAGAGAGAAAGAGAGAGAGAGAGAGAGAGAGAGAGAGAGAGAGAGAGAGAGAGAGAGAGAGAATACAGAAGTTCAGGCACTTGCCTTACATATAACCAACCCATTTAATCTATGGTGTTGCATTTGGTCCCTAAACACCATCAGAAATGATTCCCCAAGTGCACCGGGAGCAAAATCCAGGCAATGAGCAGGGAGTAGCCCCCAACCACCATGAGGTGAGGCTCCCAGAAAAACAAAAGTATAGAATATATTGAGCACAAATATTGTTGATAATAATGCCCAGAATACAATTCCAGAAGCACATATATATATATATATATTTAATATAAATTTTTATTTTGATCATAGTGGCTTACATATTGTTGACAATAATATTTTAGGTACATATTTACATAAAATCAGGGGGATTCCCATCGCCAAATTGTCCTCCCTACATCCCCGTTTCTGTCCTACCTCCCTTTTCCTTTTCCCTCACCCCAGGGCAGGTAGAATATGTGGTCTCCTCTGTATCTAACCCACTACTTAGTAGACTTGCACCTGTTTGGTCTTGATGCCTCCCTTATTTCCCCCTCTAACTGGAGTCAGGACTAGCTAGTTCAAGTTGCATGGTTTTGTTTGAAGGAGAGAAAAGTAATAAACTGGGATAAGAGTTTAATACCCCAAAATTGGGCGGAGTCCCTCTAAAGGCTCTCATCATCAATTTGGGAGATGGAGAAAAAGAAGGTGAAACACTCCACTAGTACCAAAAGAAGTGTCAAATATCCAGTGAGGGCTCCAGCTATATCGATAAGCACCACACAGAGCCAACAAAACAAACAAACAAACAAATAGGAAAAAAAAACAAAAACAAAAACAGACAAACAAAAATCACGCCATGGTCTTGAATTGAGAAACATGGCATAGCACATAACGAAAGAGAAGAGAGGAAGAGAGAAAAAAAAAAAAAAAGAAAAAAAAAGTATAATTGGGGACTACACTTTCAATAATTACACCCAGAGAATTCGACCAAAATAGATTGGTAAATCAAAAATAGTAATAACAATAATAAATGAAGGTAATATATATTTATATAAAAAGTAACCAAGGTTTTGCGCTTTTTGTATTTTTGTTTTTTCCCTTCTGCCCTGGCACAGTAAATATTGGGGTCATTCGAAAAAGAATTCACTTGGCCTAAGAGATATGGGGTTTCTCCGTCCTTGGAGCATACTGTCATGGGATCAACTCTAGACTTTGCTCAGGATATTTTATTGGACTTAATAACGAAGTATATTTAGTTAAAAAGTTGCTAATTTGGGATGGGAAGGTGGCGCTAGAGATAAGGTGTCTGCCTTGCAAGCGCTAGTGTAGGAAGGACCGCAGTTCGATCCCCCGGCGTCCCATATGATACCCCCAAACCAGGAGCGATTTCTGAGCTCAAAGCCAGGAGTAACCCCTAAGCGTCAAACGGGTGTGGCCAAAAAACAAAACAAAAAAAGTTGTTAATTATATAAAATATGGAAAATAAAGTACGACAGAAAATTCTCATAATGCAAACATTACTCATATTTGGGGACCAGTATTTTCTTCTGATTTTCTTCCAGGCATTTTTATTGTTATGCCACCATACAAATAATATATCACATTTTTCACCTAACTATAGATAATAAGCATTATCTCATATTATTAAAAGCTCTTAGAAATGTTTGCTCACTCTCATTATTGATATATCTGCATTTAAAATTATGCTGTCCCAAGAAATGACACTGTGCCATGAATCATTTAACCACTCATTAAACATTTATGGTATTTTTACTTGTTTGTGTGTATATATTAAGCAGTAGGACACAACTTAAGGTATAAGAGGGTGTTCCTCATTTATTTAGGATAATTTTCTTAACTTTAATCTCCCAGAAATAAAAATTTAACAACTCTTTTTTGAGTAAAATTTAAATGCAACATAATACACTCATTTAAAGTATACATTTCCTTATTTCCCCCTATATTCCTAGATATATGCAATCATCACCAGTGTGAATTTTAAATTATTTCTATTACTAGTTCCCGTAGCTAATCTCCTACTACCCCTAGATGCACAAGCATTTGCCATCTAACTAACTAACTTGACAACTAACTCCTTTCTGTTTCTATTTTGAGTGTTTTATATAAATGGGATCTGCAATATGCAACTTTCTATAACTAATTTCTTTCACATAGAATGCTGTTTCCAATATTTATCTACTTATGCCATTAATGATTATTTTATTTTTATATCTATTTTATATTTCATTGTGTACTTATATAATATGTCACATTTTGTTTATCTATTTGACAATTAATAAATATGTTATTTCCACCTTTGAACTATTTAATATAATGCTGTCTTATATTTTTGTATGTGATTCCTCGAGAACATATATCTCATTTCTTTTTTTCTTTATATCTTTTTGAATAAAAAAATTATTTAATTGAATCACCATGAGATACACAGTTACAAAGTTGTTTCAATCAAACAATGATATAACTCATTTATTTTGGGTATATAACTAGAGATGGAATTTCTGGATCATAAAGGAAAACATGAACTACTGTTGAAAAGAATTTGAACACATTTAAGTCTCTTACAAGTATCTACAAATTGCTTTTCAAAAGAACTTTGAATGAAGTTTCAGTTCTGTAACTGAAGATCTTGCTGTAATTCCTGATCAGTTGATATTTCTCAGAGACAAATTATAGCCCAAATGGCATTACATTATGTATTATAGAGTTATCTTATGGGAATATAATGCATGTCATAATATAATTTAAATTTTTTATTTAAAAATAAAAAACATTAATTTAATAATAAATTTTGTTAAACTCGGGCCGGGCGGTGGCGCTGGAGGTAAGGTGCCTGCGCTAGCCTAGGACGGATCACGGTTCGATCCCCCCGGCGTCCCATATGGTCCCCCAAGAAGCCAGGAGCAACTTCTGAGCGCATAGCCAGGAGTAACCCCTGAGCATCACAGGGTGTGGCCCAAAAACCAAAAAAAAAAAAAAAAAAAAAAAATTTTGTTAAACTCAATATAAGCAAAACTATTGCTAAACCTCTGGTCAATATAAGGAATTTTTACTGGGTTATTTTTTTACAATATCTTTATTTAACACCATGATTACAAACATGACTGTAGTTGGGTTTCAGTTATAAAAAGAACATCCCCCCTTCACCAGTGCAACATTTCCACCACCAGTCACCCCTATCTCCCTCCTCCCCCACCCCTGCCTGTATTCAAGACAGGCATTCTACTTCTCTCACTCACTAACATTGTCATGGTGGTTGTAAGTGTAGTTATTTTTCTGACTGCACTCACCACTCTTTGTGGTAATCCTCCTGGGTTATTTTTAGTCTTTTAAAATCATGATTAACTTTTAAAATCTATGTATTTTAGACTTCAGCATATCTCAATTTGGACAAGTCACATTTAAAGTGCTAATATTGTGTGGTGAATTATTTGACTTGACTGTCTGTATCTTTGAAAAATATCAGAAAGTTATTTTTGGAAATCTATCCTTTTATTCCCCTTAAAAAATGAAACAGGAATGAAATTTAGCTAACTAAAATGGTCTCCTAGGTAGAGAATGACTTACTAAATTCTTACATTGACAAAATTTAATATCTCTGTTTGAAGACTACCAATGAACAACGTGTGGGATGGGAAGAAAGATAGTTTTAAAATATCCACTCTCGGGGCCGGAGAGATAGCATGGAGGTAAGGCGTTTGCCTTTCATGCAGGAGGTCATCAGTTCGAATCCCGGCGTCCCATATGGTCCCCCGTGCCTGCCAGGAGCAATTTCTGAGCCTGGAGCCAGGAATAACCCCTGAGCACTGCCGGGTGTGACCCAAAAACCACAAAAAAAAAAAAAAAAAAAAAAATATCCACTCTCAAGGAGCCAGAGAGATAGTACAATGGATAAGGCCTTGCATGTGGCCAAAAGTGAATTGATTCCTGGCACCCCCTATGATCTCCTCTGAGTCCACAAGGAGTGATTCCTGAGTGCAGATCCAGGAGTAACCCTTGAGTATCACCAGGTATGACTCCCTACCAAAATAAAAAATAACATTCACTCTTGTATTTTAGTAAAGTTGAATGGAACCTGGAGTTGTTTTGTTTCTGGAATCTGCTTGACTGCACAGAGAATGATAAGCACCAAAAATGGTAAATCATTTCATATTTTGGATCTTTAATGTTGAAACAAGCAAGAAAGAAAACAAAGAAATAGATTTCACTGTACTCTACTAAAACCATAAAAACTCGAAAACCATGTGTTCTAAAATATTCTTCTCAATTAAAAACATTACATCTATGAGCTATATATTCCCAAAACACAAGCACCCTTCTCTGTTGTATGGCAAGGTCTTGCCTGGCATAATTATTTTCCAAAAGTGAATCAGGTCAGTAACAAAGCAGAGAATAGGGGAAAGAGTCCATGTTGAGCTCAAGCAGATTTTTTTCACTGATAGGAATCAGCTGGATAGTTATCACCACCTGGCACTGCTAATGAGTCTAGGTGGGAAAAGAAAACTACTAAAGCATTCCACAGCAGACTGCACAGTGCTCTGGGTCTGTGCTGTCTTGGGGGTCTGTTGAGTAGCTGAAGATACTTTTTAAGGTGTTTTGTCTATTATAGAAATCAAACTCCTAGTTCTTCCAGGTTAGAACTATGTTGCTTAGAGAGCATTACCAGTTGTTGATTTATTTGTGCTTCTATGACTCAAGTATTTTCTAAAAATTGTTTTATTTTTTTTACTATTTTAAATCATTCTAAGTAATTTTAAAATATTATAAAACTTTAAATAGTTCTTATTCATTTAAGAATACTAATACTAGTATTAGAGAAAGAGTATTAGAGAAAGAGGACCATCTCTTCTAAATAAGTATTTCCACCACTAATTCAAAATTACCTTTAAGCAAACTGAATAATGAGACAATACAGTGTCAATCAATCAGAACAGGAAGTCTGATTTTTTTTATTATTATTATTTTTATTTTAATTATGACAACAAAGATGCAAAGAAAGAGGACAGGGTAAAGTTACAGTGGAAGCCCAATCACACATAAACAAAATTCTCGGTAGTCCCATCGATGATATCCCAGCCTTGAACTTTCAGCCAAAGAACATTAAGAAAAACAAAACTAAACCCATGTACAATACAATTACTTTGTCCCTCAAATCCCCAGTTGTAGTACATACTATTTCTTAGCAGCACACAATATAATCTAAAGACATTAGACTTATGTAACTCCTTAAACATTGAGGGCAAAGTACATTTCTCTAGTTCCATGCACATGCTTACTAGTTTAAGTTAACCTCAAAAGTTTTAGTGGGTTGTTTTTCTTAAGGATTGGCGTCAAGGGAACTTAGTAAAAAACGGTATTAAAGTGGCATTTGTTTGCATAGGCCCACCAAAACATAAGGGACATGGAAAGACAAATTATGGTCTAAATACAAGGAGACCCTACCCCTGAAGTTTCCTGGCACAGGACTGACTCTAGGCTCCAGGCAAACTAGTTTGTCCAATTCAAGTCATCGTCTGTAGTGGCAATACACCTCCATTCCTCACATAGTCTCTGTTGTTGATATCATGCTTCTGTATTAAAGATCCTAGAGTCTGCATATCCCATATTGCAGTCAGGATGGTGCAAAGCATCCTCTCGTTTCACCTCACACTTAAGGGGCACTAGAGAGAACCATGTCCTGTAGAGCAGGTCATTGTTGTTGTCAAGTCTTCTCAGTGTAAACGGAAGTCTCTTTTTAGGGGGTCTATGTCAGACCCTTGGTAGTGTCTTTCCTGGTAGAGGACTGCTTCCAGCTGTTGCTATAAAAGACCTTGGATGTTTCGTAGATAGCTTGCCTGGTTCCGGCATGAATGGAGGATGGCCATTCTTCTGAGGCCTGTGCCAGGTCATTATATCAATGTTCAGGGTGTAAGGTACATTGTACTGAGATTTATTAGATAAGGACTTATCTATATGTATGGTGTTTTCCCATTTTAATGTGTCTATGCAAACAAGGACCAATGCCATGAAGCGTTATTGGTGCATCTGGAGGCAATAGGAACAAGACCAGCAATTTCCATGACATAGTTCAATCATAGGCATCAAACTGAGGGACAGTTCCAACAACAATCCTTACTATACAGCTTACAAAGAAAAGACAAGATGAAAAGTGAATAGAAACATCATGGTAGAAAAATATATAGAAAGTTACATCAGTTAAAGAAAATACCCATAAAATATTCAAAAGATATATGTGTTCAATATGTGTTCAATTTGTGTCCTTTTAAATAGTTCTGGGATTTGTTAGAACTACTGTATGTCTTAGGTCAGAGATTAAAACTATGTGTTACTAAAGTTAAGAAGGATAAATCTGGGGTACTGATGGTTGGGAGGAGCAAAAGTTCGCGTGCGGGCTATGCCCGCACGCGGTTTGCAAAATGTAGACTGGTATGAAATTTCCAGTGACAGCCTGAGTATAGCTGAGCAGCTATCTGCCACCCACCAGATCAAACTCCACCCCCTAAGCCCCATCCTAGGCCAGTGTCCGGGCCTGGCCTGGGAGTGGGGAAAACCCAGGGTGCCCCATCAACTCCTTCCAGGAACCCACCTGGAGATCCGGAGGAATGGGGGAGAGGGGGGTCAGGTGACCCAGGTCCGGGCCCCCCTGACCCTAGGCCGGACCAAAAGGCCGCTGGCACATGGGGAGGCCTGCCAGCTGCCCGTCCGTGCCGGCCAAAAATCCTGCTCCAGGAAGGGAGAGGGACCCTCCCAAGCCCGAAGGACAGGGATTTGAGCCCCACCCTCGGCCAGTGTCCGGGCCTGGCCTGGGAGTGGGGAAAACCCAGGGTGCCCCGTCAACTCCTTCCAAGCAACCACCTGGAGATCCGGAGGAATGGGGGAGAGGGGGGTCGGGTGACCCAGGTCCGGGCCCCCCTGACCCTAGGCCAGACCAAAAGGCCGCTGGCACATGGGGAGGCCTGCCAGCTGCCCGTCCGTGCCGGCTAAAAATCCTGCTCCAGAGGATCCTGATTTTAAAACTTAGCTTTGCTATTTTTTGAGCTTTACTTTTTGAAACAGGTTAATTTTTATGCAAAAAAATCTATCTTCAGGAAATAGGACTAGTTTAAGGATCAAATGAGATCATACGCATATGATATTTAGCAAAATGTCTTCCATTACTGTTTTTGATGCACTTATTATACAAATATCTCATGTTATTCCAAGATATCATCACATCACAGAGGATAGAAAAATATTTAGGTCCTAGTGTTTATTAAATCATCATTGTTATTAAGTGACCCAACTGCTATTCTTTTTTTTGTAATGTTAGGGTCAAACTTCATGCTCAGGGGAGACCAAATAATCTGAGGAATGAACTCAGGCTAGCTGTGTGCAAGGTAAATGCCCTACTCACTGAATTTGCTCCAGTCCCCCATTGGCTGCTTTTAGAGAAGATTTATATCCTGTATGAGAACTATGACAAAAGGATTGTAGTCATGGAAAAAGGAAAGAGTAATTTACCAAGAAGATTATTTAATACATAATAGATTTTATGTATTTTATATAATTCATTGAATTCATACTATTAATCATTAACTATATGCACAGATATGGGGGTTACAAATGTTGGTGCTATCCACCTTAAATAATTAATTTGTTGTTTGGGAGCCACACTGGATGCCCAGGGGCTACACCTAGTATGAAATAAGATGCCTAAG
>NC_064852.1:91346867-91386867 GCF_024139225.1 Suncus etruscus
AATAATTTTAAGGGCCACAATACATAAAGTACATTCAAATTTTAAGAAAAATTAAACTTACAGTTAACATAGAGTACTAACACAGAGTACTTCTATATAAAATGTTCTTTTAACTTTGAATAATACTGGGCTTCCTGATTTCCTGCTTGAGACTGCAGAGGAAGACGCCAGTGAACTTAATCTCATCAAGGTAGGCTGTCCCTGCCCACCAGGTGGTGCCAGATTTCTGCCTGGGCTTATAAAGGTCCTCAGCATTCCTCCATACTTGGCTTCCTGATTTCCTGCTTGAGGCTGCAGAGGAAGATATCAGCGAACTGAATCCCATTAAGGTAGGATGTTCACGCCCAAAAAGGGTGGTGCCAGAGGAGTGCAACAGCTCTGTTTTGCTTCGCTGTTGTACCCATCTTCTAGCCAATGAACTCCACCATTATGTGTAAAAAAAGAAAGAAAGAAAGAAAGAGAGAGAGAGAGAGAGAGAAAGAAAGAAAGAAAGAAAGAAAGAAAGAAAGAAAGAAAGAAAGAAAGAAAGAAAGAAAGAAAGAAAGAAAGAAAGAAAGAAAGAAAGAAAGAAAGAAAGAAAGAAAGAAAGAAAGAAAGAAAGAAAGAAAGAAAGAAAGAAAGAAGATTGATTTACTCTCCTGAACTACACACACAGACAGACACACAACAGTCTCCATGGAAAATACCTTATAATCTTTATGGATGCCACAACCTCTCATCCAAGCCAGCTACCTAGCCAGCTGGGAGCACAAACCCTCAAGAAGTGAAGCAGAGGAGTGAGTAAGAAATAGCTGACTGTGGGGATTGCCAGATGGAGTGCTGATTGCTCTACCTGCGGAGTCCCCACCCTGCTGTGCTTCTTCTGAGGAAACTGAGGACCTGAAGGGAGCCCTGTCCTGTGCTTCTCTGTCTTTTCTGAATCCTTGAAGCTCTCCTCAAAGCCCTGGAAAGCGAACCAAAAAAAAAAAAAAACTGCATTCTGAAGCTACCCAGCGAGCAAGTGAGTGAGTAAGAAATAGCTGACTTTACAAGCCCAGAAAGGGAAGCCGCTGAACTCTGCTGGAACTCAGATGCCAGCACCCCTATCTGCCTGGAGGTGAGTTTACAAGGCCAGAAAGGGGAAGCTGCTGAACTCTTCTGGAACTCAGATGCCAGCACCCCTATCTGCCTATCTTCTGTGCTGTGCTCCAATTTCAGTCTCATTTATCCTGTGTGTGGCTCATCTGCGGATGGCTCGCCTACCCTGGAGCCTTTCCTGGAGGTGAGTTTACAAGCCCAGAAGGGTGGAGCCAGAGGAGCACGGCTGCTCCGCTTCGCTTCCTGGCCATGCACATCATTTAGCCAATGAATACAACCACAACACGTAGAAAAACCCACAATACAAGTGTGACAATGGGGAAACAACACCAGACATAGAGAATTAAGATAGCAACTTTGATGACTTGAACATGACCAACCAACTAGTCAGTCTCTCAGATAAGGAGTTTAGAGTCGCAATATGAAAGACGTTCAAAGAACTCAAAAAAGTATAGAAGAGAACACTAATAAGAATCAAGAGAATATGAAGATAGAAATCAGAAAAATCCAAACTGAAATTTCAGGTCAAATAACAGGTCTGAAAAACACAGTAGATGAATTGAAGAAAAACGTGGTTGAGCTTTCACACGGGTTAACAGCAGCTGAGGATAGAATTAGTACACTGGAAGATGGGATGAATAACAATTCCATACAGCAGAAGAAATTGGAAAAAAAGCCTTAAAGCAAATGATCAAACAATGGAAAAATTACTCAAAGAATGGGAACAGATGAAAATAGCAATCTATGATAAGCTCAACAGAAACAACTTAAGAATCATTGGAGTCCCAGAGACCCAGGAAGAAAATCTCCAGGAAGAATCAATGGTCAAGAACATCATTAAAGAAAAACTAGCAGAGCTAATGAATACATGCTATCAAATCCTGCATTCCCAAAGAGTAGTAACTAAAAGAGACCCCAGAAAAAATACCCCAAGACACATCCTAGTCACAATGACAAATCCCACAGATAGAGACAAAATTCTGAAAGCAGCAAGATCGGAAAAGAGAAAATACATTCAAGGGAACATCCTTGAGATTTACTGCAGACCTGTCACCGGAAACACTCAAGACCAGAAAACAGTGGTGGGACATACTGACAAAACTCAATGAATACTGGACCCAGCAAAACTCACTTTCAGGTGTGAAGGAACAATACATGGTTTCACAGACAAACAACAGCTCAGAAACTTTACAGACTCAAAACCATTCTTAAAAGAAAAACTGAATGGCCTACTTTAAGACAAGACTGAACAAAAGACACACCAAACTTCGATATAAAGATGGCACTAACCCCAGGACAATTCTTTCTCTCAATGTTAATGGACTAAATGCACCAGTTAAGAGACACAGAGTGGCTAAATGGATCAAAAAACTCAATCCAACCTTCTGCTGCCTACAAGAAATGCACCTGAATAGTCAGAACAAACATAGACTCAAAATAAAATGCTGAAGGAAAATCATCCAAGCAAACAACACCCATAAAAAACCTGGAGTCGCCATACTAATATCAGATGATGCAAACTTTATACTTAGGAAAGTTGTAAGGGACAAAGATGGACATTTTGTATTAATCAAGGGGTATTAAAGTGGGAAGAAATCACTCTCCTAAACATATATGCACCGCATGAGGGGCCAGCAAAATATTTAATAAAATTGTTGACAAATCTGAAAAATAATATCAATAACAACACAATAATTGTGGGAGACCTCAACACGGCATTGTCAACACTTGACAGGTCAACCAGACTGAAACCCAACAAGAATATACTAGACCTGAAAAGAGAAATGGAAGAAAGAGGCCTAGTAGATATATACAGGACACTCCACCCCCAGAAGCCTGGATACACATTCTTCTCTAATGTACATAGGACATTCTCCAGGATAGACTACATGCTAGCACATAAAACATACCTCCATCATATCAAGAAGATAGAAATTTTGCAGGCTACCTTCACTGACCACAGGCCCTGAAATTATATGTAAACTACAAAGGGACACAGAAGAGAAACTTTAATACCTGGAACTTAAACAACCTAATACTGAATAACCAGTGGGTCCGAAATTAAATCAAAGAGGAAATCTAAACCTTCCTAGAAACAAATGACAATGGAGACAAACTATCAGAACCTATGGGACACAGCAAAAGCGATACTGAGAAGAACATTTATATCTTTGCAAGCACACATCAGGAAAGAAGAAGGGGCATACCTGAATAGCTTAATGATGCAGCTCAGAGAATTAGAAAGTACTCAACAAAAGGACCCAAAAATAGGGAGACAGAAGGAAATAACAAAGCTGAGATCAGAAATCAATGAAGTGGAAACCCGAAAAACAATTCAAAAAACCAACGAAAGCAGAAGTTGGTTCTTTGAAAAAATAAACAAGATTGATAGACCACTGGCAAAACTAACAAATAAAGAAAGAGAGAAAACTTGATAACTCGAATTAGGAGTGAAAAAGGAGAAATCACTACTGATATGGTAGAGATCCAAAGGGTAATCAGAAACTACGTTGAGAAATTCTATCCCATTAAAAATGAAAACCTGGAAGAAATGGATAAATTCTTGGACTCATAATCTTCCACAGTTGAATGAAGAGGATGGACCATATCTAAACACACCCATCACTATTGAGGAAATTAAGACAGTAATCAAATGTCTGCCCAAAAACAAAAGTCCAGGCCCAGATGAATTTACTAATGAATTCTTTCAAACCTTTCAAGAGGAACTTCTACCAATCCTGGCAAGACTCTTTCATGAAATCAAAAAAACAGAAACACTTCCAAATAGCTTTTATGAAGCCAACATCATATTGATACCTAAACCAGACATAGATGCTTCCAAAAAAAATTACAGACCAATATAGCTGATGAATACAGATGAAAAGATCCTCAACAAAATCCTGGCAAATAGGATTCAATGCCTCATTAAGAAGATCATCCACTACAATCAAGTAGGTTTCATCCCAGGAATACAAGGCTGGTTTAACATGCGTAAATCTATCAACATAATACACAACATCAACAACAACAAAAATAGAAATCACATGATCATATCAATAGACGCAGAGAAAGCATTTGATAAGGTCCAACACCCATTCTTGATCAAAACTCTCGGCAAGATGGGAATGGAAGGAACCTTTCTCAATATAGTTAAGGCCATCTACCACAAGCCAGAGGCAAATATTGTCCTCAATGAAGAAAACTGAAAGCCTTTCCTCTAAATTCTGGCACAAGACAAGGCTGTCCTCTCTCACCACTCCTATTCAATATAGCATTGAAAGTACTTGCTATAGCGATTAGGCAAGAAAAAGATATCAAAGGAATTCAGATAGGAAAGGAAGAAGTCAAGCTCTCGCTGTTTGCAGATGACATGATACTCTACCTAGAAAACCCTAAAGTCTCTACGAAAAAGCTTCTTGAAACAATAGACTCATATAACAAGGTGGCAGGCTACAAAATTAACACACAAAAATCAATGGCCTTTCTATATACCAATAGTAATAAGGATGAAATGTACATTAAGAAAACAACCCCATTCACAATAGTGATGCACAAACTCAAATATCTTGGAATCAACTTGACTAAAAATGTGAAGGACCTATACAAAGAAAACTATAAAACTCTGCTCCAAGAAATAAGAGAGGACACGCGGAAATGGAAGCACATACCCTGCTCATGGATTGGCAGGATTAATATCATCAAAATGGCAATACTCCCCAAAGCATTGTACAGATTTAATGCGATCCCTCTAAAGATACCCATGACATTCTTCGAAGAAGTGGATCAGGCACTTTTGAAATTTATTTGGAACAATAAACACCCTAGAATAGCTAAAGCAATCATTGGGGAAAAGAATATGGGAGGAATTACTTTCCCCAACTTTAAACTGTACTACAAAGCAATAGTTATCAAAACAGCATGGTATTGAGATAAAGACAGGCAGGCCCTCAGATCAGTGGAATAGGCTTGAATACTCAGAGAATGTTCCCCAGACATACAATCACCTAATTTTTTATAAAGGAGCAAGAAATCCTGAATGGAGCAAAGAAAGCCTCTTCAACAAGTGGTGTTGGCACAACTGGCTAGCCACTTGCAAAAAATTGAACTTAGACCCCCAGCTAACATCATGTACGAAGGTTAAATCCAAATGGATGAAAGACCTCGATATCAGACCCAAAACCAGAAGATATATAGAACAACACGTAGGTAAAACACTCCAGGACATTGAGACTAAAGGCATCTTCAAAGAGGAAACTGCACTCTCCAAGCAAGTGAAAGCAGAGATTAACAGATGGGAATATATTAAACTGAGAAGCTTCTGCACCTCAAAAGTAATAGCGCCCAGAATACAAGAGCCCCCAACTATTCACCCAATACCCATTAGACAAGGGGCTAATCACCAAAATATACAAGGCACTGACAGAAATTTACAAGAAAAAAAATCTAACCCCATCAAAAAATGGGAAGAATAAATGGACAGACACTTTGACAAAGAAGAAATACAAATGGCCAAAAGACACATGAAAAAAATGCTCCACATCACTAATCATCAGGGAGATGCAAATCAAAACAACTATGAGGTACCACCTCACACCCCAGAGATTGGCACACATCACAAAGAATGAGAACAAGCAGTGTTGGCGGGGATGTGGAGAGAAAGAAACTCTTATCCACTGCTAGTGGGAATGCCGTCTAGTTCAACCTCTATGGAAAGGAATATGGAGATTCCTCCAAAAACTGGAAATCGAGCTCCCATACGATCCAGCTATACCCTATATATATATATGCCCTAGGAACACAAAAAATACAATACAAAAACCCCTTCCTTACACCTCTATTCATTGCAGCACTATTTACCATAGCAAAACTCTGGAAACAGTCAAGATACCCTTCAACAAATGAATGGCTAAAGAAACTGTGGTACATATACACAATGGAATATTATGCAGCTGTCAGGAGAGATGAAGTCATGAAATTTTCCTATACATGGATGTACATGGAATCTATTATGCTGAGTGAAATAAGTCAGAGAGAGAGAAAAAGATGCAGAATTGTTTCACTCATCTATGGGTTTTAAGAAAAATGAAAGACATTCTTGCAATAATAACTTTCAGACATAAAAGAGAAAAGAGCTGGAAGTTCCAGCTCACCTCATGAAGCTCACCACAAACAGGGAGGAGTTTAGTTGGAGAAATAACTAAGTTTTGAACTATCCTAATAATGAGAATGTACGAGGGAAATAGAAAGTGGTTCAATCCCAGCGTCCCATATGGTCCCCCAAGCCAGAGCGATTTCTGAGTGCTTAGCCAGGAGTAACCCCTATGCGTCACAGGGTGTGGCCCCCCAAAAAAGATAAGAAAGAAAGAAAGAAAGAAAGAAAGAAAGAAAGAAAGAAAGAAAGAAAGAAAGAAAGAAAGAAAGAAAGAAAGAAAGAAAGAAAGAGAGAGAGAGAGAGAGAGTAGAGAGAGAAAGAGAGAGAGAGAGAAAGAAAGAAAGAAAGAAAGAAAGAAAGAAAGAAAGAAAGAAAGAAAGAAAAAAGAAAGAAAGAAAGAAAGAAAGAAAGAAAGAAAGAAAGAAAGAAAGAAAGAAAGAAAGAGAGAGAGAAGAAAGAAAGAAAGAAAGAAAGAAAGAAAGAAAGAAAGAAAGAAAGAAAGAAAGAAAGAAAGAAAAAAAAAAAGAAAGAAAGAAAGAAAGAAAGAAGGAAGGAAGGAAGGAAGGAAGGAAGGAAGGAAGGAAGGAAGGAAGGAAGGAAGGAAGGAAGGAAGGATGGACGGAAGGATGGATGGAAAGAAGGAAGGAAGGAAGGAAGGAAGGAAGAAGGAAGGAGAGAGGAAAGAAAGAAAGAAAGAAAGAAAGAAAGAAAGAAAGAAAGAAAGAAAGAAAGAAAGAAAGAAAGAAAGAAAGAAAGAAAGAAAGAAAGAAAGAAAGAAAGAAAGAAAGAAAGAAAGAAAGAAAGAAAGAAAGAAAGAAAGAAAGAAAGAAAGAAAGAAAGAAAGAAAGAAAGAAAGAAAGAAAGTCAGAGAGGTTAAACAACTGTCTCAAAGTTTCACACTAATGCAAAAGAAACTTGGGCTCTTTCAACAAGGCCTGAAGAGTTCTCTGTTTCTCTCTGTCTCTCTCTCTCTGTCTCTGTCTCTCTGTCTCTCTGTCTCTCTCTCTCTCTCTCTCTCTCTCTCTCTCTCTCTCATAAAAAGATACCAAGAACAATAGGGAAGTGGCACAGAGTTGCAAGAGAGGAGAGTACAGGTCTTTGGGGGAAGGGAGGTGGGTACACAGGTAAGGGGTGAATCACATGTCAGATAAACAATCATTAATACTATAGTAAATCACAGAATCTCAATTAATGTCTTAAAAAGTCATTAAGATATTTATTTGGTTATCTAGTTTTTTATTATCCATGTTGTCTTGGAGTGCCTGTTATGCTTCTCAAGACCATATTTAGACCATAACTGTAAAGGTTCTAGCAATGCATGAGATAACACTAAAGAAGGCAGAAGAGACTACTGAGCCAGGGCCACTGTAGCTCTCTCCATCCTACTAGTGCATTGAGAGTGGGCTATGTTTTCATAACTCTGAGTTCCAGGATCATTCAGAAAATAATCAGAGATATACCAGTTACACAACTGGAATCTAGACTAACTGAATCATTCTCATGTTAAAAATAAATACTTCAGCTCTCAGGACTTACTTTTGAAACCAAATCACGAATTTAGCTTTTTCTCCATGCATAAGTGAACACCCTTTTAGCAGAATTTAATGACAGAATGGAGACCAAAGATTCTGGTCTAACTAACAATCCTCAGTAAAATAGGTTTGATGGTTTCAGTTCAGTGCATATCATGAAAGCACTTTGGCACAATTGATAGGATGTTCATAAGGAGCTAATATACAGATCTACAGATTAAATTACTTCTCACCCCAGAAGATATTTATAAGGGTGATCTATCAAGGTTACAGGAAAAAGCAGTGACATACAGTAAGAAAACTCAATCCACGCTTATATGCTGGAACAGAAATACCTGCAATCTTTTCTTTGGTGATTCTTAAAATTGACAACTTTTCATTTAAAAAATATATTAGCACAGGAATAGGTACTAATTAATACTTGGTTTTTCAAATAAATAAAAATATAAGTGTCCCACCTCTTGTTTATAAGAAGATACTACCTAAGGGCTGGAGCAATAGTAAACAGTACAGTTAGTACAGCTTTGCATGTGACTGACCAGGGTTCAATTCCTGGCACCTCTATGATTCCCCCTCTCATATTTCCTCCCCCAGCACTGCCAAGAGTAATTGAGTGCAGAACCAGGAGTAAGCCCTGATACAGCTGGGTGTGGCCCCCCCAAAAAATAAAGTGGAATAAAATAAAAGTACTGCCTAAATTCTTAAAAGAAAATATATTAAAAAGTACTGTTTCAAAGCAAAAAAGAGTCTTTAGGGCTTTTTAGAATAGATGCCATTTACATATTAAAAAGAAATAAAAACAAAAAAGAAATTACTGTTGTCACAGTCATAAAATCAATTACAAAAACAATATTTTTAAACAGAAAATGGAGCAAATATTTTCCTGTTAGGAACTCTGCTATGAGGTCACACAATTTCAAGTAACTTTCTATGTTAAATAATATAGATAAATGGCATTGTCATTTTTCTACCCTACATATTCTACTCCAGTCCCTTTATTTTTCACTTGGTCATCTTCTAGGGTCTTATATATAAGACATGTGTTCTGCCATTTGAGCCACATCCTGACAATCCTGCTAATAACTCCTTTTTGTAGGGGGGAGGAAGGTAAGAATTATGTGTTTAATTTTCTACAGTCACAGCTTTGCTTCTTGGGGTTTTTTTTTCCCCAGACTAAAGATTATACTAAATGTATTACACTATGATGGGGAGGAAAGAAAGGCTCTACAAAATTAAAATACTACAATTATATTTTGTCAGCACCTGGAAATTCTAACTAGGTTTCCAAAAGCATAATAATAATTAATTCTACTTTACATATCTGAGATTTTCTTTTCTAGAATATATCAATTGAGGAAACAACAAAAAAGGCATTTAAGAAATAAAAATAGCTTTTGCTGGTGGCGGCGGGCGCGGCGAGGTCGCCATGAAGGCTTCGGGCACGCTGCGAGAGTACAAGGTGGTGGGGCGCTGCCTGCCCACCCCCAAGTGCCACATGCGCATCTTCGCCCCCAACCATGTGGTGGCCAAGTCCCGCTTCTGGTACTTCGTGTCGCAGTTGAAGAAGATGAAGAAATCTTCCGGCGAGATCGTCTACTGTGGGCAGGTGTTCGAGAAGTCTCCCCTGCGAGTGAAGAACTTTGGGATCTGGCTGCGTTATGACTCCCGCAGCGGCAGCCACAACATGTACCGAGAATACCGGGATCTCACCACGGCCGGCGCCGTCACCCAGTGCTACCGAGACATGGGTGCCCGGCATCGTGCCAGGGCTCACTCCATCCAGATCATGAAGGTGGAGGAGATCCCTGCTGGCAAGTGCCGCCGGCCAGCGGTCAAGCAGTTCCACGACTCCAAGATCAAGTTCCCACTGCCCCACCGGGTCCTGCGGCGCCAGCACAAACCACGCTTCACCACCAAGAGGCCCAACACCTTTTTCTGAGCTGCTGGGACCAAATAAACTTGGCAGTGTGTCAAAAAAATAAATTAATAAATAAATAAATAAATAAATAAATATAAAAATAAAAATAAAAATAAGGCTAAAATAAGGCTAAAATTCATGCACATTTTTTGTGAGGAAGTTCTTTGTCCCTTTTTTTTTTACAATCTGTTTACCTTATTTTATATACATTCCAACAAGCTTAGTTAGCATGGAAGAAAAAATATTGCTAGAGGTGGGCATACCAACCTTAAAAACAGCATTTTATGTATGCCAGATACAAATCAAATTACCACTAAGACCCAAAGAAAGAGAGAATTGTTAAACTGTAACATACAACATACATCTCTAGTGTAGCCCATCCCTAGTATAGACGTAATATCCAAAAATAAGATTGAAATGTACATTTTATTAATCTCAAATGTATAGTAAACAGAAAAGCCTATATTGCCTGATAACTCAAATAGGGAATATTTAACTCCACCACTCGGCTTAAATGTGTTGTCACAAATCCAGAGAGACCCCGAGAAAATGTACAAAAGGGAGAGAAGAACAAGTCTCTTCCTCCATTCCTGACTACAGATTTAGCTTTGGAACCCAGAGGAGAAGCCCAGTTAAAGTTAGCAAAGTTAGAGTTCACATCCTTGTCACTAAGAGGACTGCTTCTACGCAGTGGTCCTCAAACTACGACCTGCAGGCCACATATTGCATTTGTTCCTGTTTTGTTTCTTCACTTTAAAATAAGATATATGCAGTGTGCATAGGAATTTGTTCATAATTTTTGTTTTTACTATATTCCGGACCTCCAATGGTCTGAGGGACAGTGAACTGACCTCTATTTAAAAAGTTTGAGGACCACTGTACAGGGTCACAATGGCAGGTGAGGCTAATCTACATATACCTCTTGGCCTAGGAAATCTGTTCTCTCCCCCCAGTACCCCCATGAGCAATATTGGACAGGATGGTGGCAAAGAAGGATGATGTTCTTCTCTGGTTGTTGAGACAATCTGACAAGAGCAAGAAACATACTCCTGTTTACAAATTTGGTGACCAGTTGTCTTCCCAAGATGATGAATTATGGTGAAAACAGAAAGTCACATCTAATACATTTTGCCAATTGGCCTTTCAATATTGAATTGAAGTCTCATTTTTCTATCCACAAATTGACTCCTGAGTTAATTTAGTCATAGTTCCTGTGTTTCTCTGGTTCTCTCAGAAGATTCAGTCCATGAAAAATGGGAATAGTTTACAAAGATAGTATCATGAAAGAAATTTCTAATTTTTAGTGGTATCTTTGAGAATCTTTAAGTGAAAATCTTGGTGGTTGTTTAGATAATCTTCATGATCATTTGAGATTTGGTTCACATGCTTCTCAAGTATAAGAATTCCTTGTCCAAAATCCTTGAACTCTTAGTATCTGCTAATTAAGAAGCCACATAATGATGGCAATCTACTACCCAGGTCATGATTTGTCTATAAATTAGTTTTGACTATAATTTGACTTATAACTTAACTTATAGTCAATTACAACATCTTCATATATAAAAACTAGTATGGGTGAACACATTCAGAATTGATTTATGAACTTTATATAGTAACTCCCACGGTCTCTAGAAACCAAGATCTAATGCCTGGAAACTACTTGTTTGGAATAACTATACAGTATTCATGAAATTAAGTAACTGAAAGAGCCTATGACTATTGAGTGTAAACATATTTTAATTTGGCAGGAATCAGAAAATAGAAATCTTCCCTATCATTTTTTGATCAAATGCATTTTGAATATAAATAAGATGATGGAGCTGAATAATAAACACTTGCCAGACATTGAGACAACAGATTTTGTATTTAGTAAAGGATGGTAAAGGATCTCAACTTCTCAAAATTTGAAAGGTATTGTACTACCTGGAAGAAGCCTTATTCAGGGAATGTGAAGGTAACTGGAGCTCATAACTCCCCCAAAGGATCAGCAAAGGAAGATTTCCAAATTCTGAAGTGATCCGAGATCAGCAGCAGTGATGGCAGCACACAGTCTGATCTATCAAAAGAACAAATTTTGGCCTGCCAGCCCAGATAGACCCCAGGGCCTGGCCTCTCAAGCCAAGACTATAAAATAATCTCTCACCCATATAAAATTCCCTAAAACCTCTGGCAGTAGGGAAGACTGACAATGACTTAGGAAAGAAGAATCTTAAGACTACAAAAGGAACTATGATGAAGCAGTGCAAAACCCCTCCACCCCTTCACACTTTATGGGTGAAGACTGCAATTCTGC
The DNA here is from genome assembly GCF_024139225.1 of Suncus etruscus. Taxonomy (NCBI): domain Eukaryota; kingdom Metazoa; phylum Chordata; class Mammalia; order Eulipotyphla; family Soricidae; genus Suncus; species Suncus etruscus. Next base: position 91,358,840 of record NC_064852.1, read on the forward strand.
AGACCCAATAGTACTAATCCCCTATATCATAATCCTATATTTAATCCTCTCTAAAATAAAGTTCAGAGTGGAAATGCATAGGATGTTCAATGAACTCAAAGAAGCAATGAAATAGACTGTCATTAAAACACAGGATATGAGAGCAGAAATGAGAAAAATACAAACAAAATAGTCATAACTGAAAAACTGGGTAAGTAAAATGAAAAATTCATTGAAAGACCTCACTAACAGAGTAAAATCTGCTAAGAGATGAATTATGAGTTCAAAGATGATGTGCAGAAACCCTCCAAACTACAGAAGGTGGAAAAAAAAAGCCTAAAAATAAATGAACAGAAGATGGAAAAAGTTCTCAAAATAAATGAACAAATGACAACAGAGCTTTGGGATAAATTTAACAGAAAGAATTTAAGAATCACTGGGGTCCCAGAGAGCCAGGAAAGAATCTCAAAAGAAAACAAAAATGGTTTGATGTTTCCCTTTTCTCATTTCTTTCTGGAAGGAATAAAAGGAAAAAAGCCAAACCCTAGAAGATGGTTGTATGGTAGAATCAGGTAATGACTACATATGCATTTGCAGCTGTGTCTCCTCTAAAGAAACTACAGAATCTTGGGGCCGGAGATATAGCATGGAGGTAAGGCGTTTGCCTTTCATGCAGGAGGTCATCAGTTCAAATCCCGGCGTCCCATATGGTCCCCCGTGCCTGCTAGGAGCAATTTCTGAGCCTGGAGCCAGGAATAACCCCTGAGCACTGCTGGGTGTGACCCAAAAACCACAAAAAAAAAGAAAGAAAGAAAGAAAGAAAGAAAGAAAGAAAGAAAGAAAGAAAGAAAGAAAGAAAGAAAGAAAGAAAGAAAGAAAGAAAGAAAGAAAGAAAGAAAGAAAGAAAGAAAGAAAGAAAGAAAGAAAGAAAGAAAGAAAGAAAGAAAGAAAGAAAGAAAGAAAGAAAGAAAGAAAGAAAGAAAGAAAGAAAGAAAGAAAGAAAGAAGAAAGAAAGAAAGAAAGAAAGAAACAAACTATAGAATCTTGACTTTTCTCACAGCCATTTTACATGTGTAAAATAGAGTATATAGAATAGAGTATCAAGTAATTATAAAGAGTGTGGTGTAAAGATATAATAACAAAATGGTGCACATTATAATTACTAGTGCATATGTGCATATAATGATATTCTGGTGATATTATCTTTAGAAAATAATTTTAAAGGACAAATTAGAGACATATCAAAAGGATAGATCTAGAAAATACAAAGCGTGAAGATTGGTTGTGTCCTCACTGTACTTAAGTCATTTTCAGGCAGAGAGAGAGAGAGAGAGAGAGAGAGAGAGAGAGAGAGAGAGAGAGAGAGAGAGAGAGAGAGAGAGAGAGAGAGAGAGAGAGGAGGAGGAGGAGGAGGAATTTTTATCTCTGATTACGGCCAGAAGTATTAAGAGTTCACTACACTCTTGGTATTATAGATAAAACTCTCATAAGAATAAAATCATATCTTGCTGAAAAGAAGTTTTGTTAAGTCTATTTAACAGAATGTCTGAGACAGAAGTGGATTGCCAGATATATTTGGACCTTTTTGTTGAATGGAATCAATAGGCTTTGTGAAAGGAGGTTAGGTTTTCCTATCTAAATAGGTATCATGGATCCCATAATAGAACAGAGATTTGGATTACTTGGAACAGAAATTAGATTACTTGGATCTAATGTTAAGTTTAGAGATTGTTTATTATCAAAAAGAGCTGGGTAGGAGCAATAGTACAGCAGATAGGGTATTTGCCTTGCACATAGCCAACCTGGATTCAATCTCTGCCATCCCCTAAGCCTGCCAGGGGTAATTCCTGAGTGTAGAACCAGAAGTAACCCCTGAGCACAACCAGATGTAGCCATAAAAACAAACAAACAAAAAAAAGAGCTTAGTATAGGGTTCCGATACTGCTCTGTGCTGGGGTAAGGCTCCATTAAAAAGCCAGTGTGAGGTGCTGTTCATTCTCTGGTTGCACCAAACACAACCCCTAAACCCTCAGTGTTTAGGACTGCCCCCAAATTTCCAATTCCAGTGCCACAATAGACAATAGAATGTGTAGTCTTCAGAGCAGTGCACCCAGAAGAGCACCATAACTACTTTGCATATCCCTGACAAACAAAAAAACTAAAAATTATGTAAGGACTAAAGCCAGGAGAGTAACACTGTTCATCTTATGTGTGATCATTACACTACAAGTGTGCAAGCATTGGAATTAGATGTGTGATCGCTGGCAAGCAGTATGTAACCTCCAATCATCTCAAAAGCAACCACAGAAAGAAACCTCATATGGAGAAAAGATTTGTGCCCACTAGTGAAGGATGGATACTGGGGACAGATGAAATGGGTAAAAGGGATCAGTTGTGGGTGGCTGATGGAAGCCAGAGTTTTTTGCTGATCATGATATATGGCGTAGTACAAATTATATGTGTTTGATTATAATATCTTACACCAGAAATGTGCCATGTCATAAATGTTACCTCAAAATTTGGGGACTACTTCTGGCAGTGCTTGTTAACCATAGAGTGCCAGGGATCAAATCCAAAGTTATAGCATGCAAAGCTTGCTCTTCAGCATTTTGAGTCATTTCCCTGTCCCTCAAATAAATAAATGTTATTTAAAAAAATTTAAAAACTTTTAAATGAGTCCATATGCTACTGCTTTTTGTATACTAGAATATTTATTTCTTTCCATGACTCCTTCCAAAGAAAGATGGAGGATTGGAATGGGATGTTGAGATGGAGGCCTTGAGAAAAAGATGGGAGGAAATAGAGGCACTTTAGTGGCAGATTTGGTATTGGAAATTGTATACATGAAATACTACCATTGATAGTATTGTAAAACTATAAATCACAGTGGCTAAAATAAAAATGTTCTTAATTAAAAATAGGCTGGAGATTACCATGTTCAAACTGGGCCAGCTCCATAAAATCACTCTTTTCTTGAACTAGATATAAGCTGAGTTTATAAAAATCATGTGTACACCGACTTATGCAGCAGAAAGCTGATAATCTCAGGAGGAGAGGGTGAACCAAGCCCCAGCCCTGCTAAAGTCATGCCTGCTACCTCCATCACTGAGAATCACTGTTTTCCCAATGCCTCAATATCCCTCTACAATTTTCTTCAGGGACACTCAATCTGACCAAACTTTATGAACTCCAGTATTTGGACTGATAGCACCAGAGCTTTTTGGACCCTGGCAGCTAAGAATATACCCCTAAAAGCAACTATATATATATATATATATAATAGAGAGAGAGAGAGAGAGAGAGAGAGAGAGAGAGAGAGAGAGAGAGAGAAATAGTGCTTTGAAATTCTGGATAACTTTATAATGTTAATGCTGTCATCCCATAGGAACATACCAAATTAACAGAATAGAAGAATAGACAGCTAACAAGAGCTTACTAAACATTCTGCTATTGTATTTAGACTTCATTGGAAATGCAATAATATTTTACAAATGTGCTTGTTACTGTACTTTCTTCTTTCTTTTTATCTTTCTTTTCTTCCTTTTTATTTTTCTTTCTTTTCTTTTTTTAATAACTTTGTGCCACTTATCTGGAAACAAATGTATTATGATCAACTATGAAATGCATTTTCTTTAAATAAAGTAAAAAAAGGCAAGTTAAAAAGTATTACATGTGATATATGCTATTATTATGAAAATTTAAAAAACAATAGCCATTTATGCATTTCCTAATCATATATATTTAAGATATTTTATTTGAATATTTTTTAAATCAGCAAATATTATTTCATAAAATTTTAATGGAATCACAATAAAAAAAATTAGGGCTGGAGCAAAAGTACAGCAGGTAGGGTGTTTATCTTGCATCAACTATCCGGGCTCAATTCCTCAGCAACTCATATGGTCCCCCAAGCCCTTTTGAGTGATTCCTGAGTGCAAAGTCAGGAGTAAGCCCTGTGCACTTCTGGGTGTGCCCCCAAAAAATGATAAAAAAAATTAATATATGGGGCCGAAGTAGTGGCACAGTCAGTAGGGCGTTTGCCTTGCACACGCTGACCTAGGACAGACTGTGTATTGATCATCTGGCTTCCCATATGGTCCCTCAAGCCAGGGGCGATTTCAGAGTGCATAGCCAGGAATAACCCCTGAGCATCACTGGGTGTGGCCCCAAACCAAAAATAAAATAAAACAATATATATTATGCAGAAAAAATTAAAATCGTAAGTGTGCTGTGTCTTTAATTTGAAAATTGAGTTTCCACTTCTTGTTATAGTACTCCAAATATTATGCATTCTACCTTGACAATAAATAAGTAGACATATTAATTTCTTCCTATTTGTGAGGGTTCTCACATCAACATTTTCTTTTCCTTGAAACATATGAAAATACTTAGAATCTACACAGTTAGCATTCCTTGAAATAAGGATTGTAACACTGAGAAAGTGGCATTGGCCCTTCTGGGATTTTCTTGAAGTCTGCAGAAAACTATTCTGATAGCACCTGAAAGGTCAGGAGTGGATAGTTCAATTATAGTCAGAAGTGCTGCAAAGAAGATCCGCACCTAATTCTCACAGTGCTCATTACCACCCGCTTTCTGCCTTAGCAACTGCCATGTACTACTTCAAGCGTGTAAATGTTCTATGCAGAATGCTTTTTTGTCACAGCCTTGGGGCCCCTACGGCACAGACAGGGCTAAGAGAAAGTTAGTTTCAGACATTCGGGACTCCATTCCATAACTTTTCAAAACAGAGAGGTTTAATCATGCAACATAGAATGAATACAAATTCTGAGATATACTATGCAACCAAGAGTCGGTTAAATCATACGATCTTGTGAAGGCTGTAAATACCGCTCCTCTTTTTCCTCTCTTTATCGGAGTTGATTTGGTAGGTTGTTTTTCTGTGTAAATCTACAAAGTTATTCAGGGTCACCCATTAAATTAGGCCCACAAGTCCTAATCCTCCTTACCCATTATGCTTTTCTGAACTTTGGTCTGGACTTTGTTGCTTCAAATTTCCAGTCTCCTTTTATTCAGAAACACCATCCCTTCCACAAATATTTCTTGAACTCCTACTGTGTCTGAGGCACTAAGTGTACCCTGGTAGGTATTGCCTTTCCTCGTGTGGGTTAGCGTCTGTGGGAGTGACAATGGGTAAAGGAATAAACAGACAAATGCAAAGTGTGATACATGCTGTGAAGGAAATGAGTAACAAGAATAGTCAGACAAGGTCTTTCTTGGGTGATATTTAAATCCCATTCTGTAAAAGGTGAGAAGTGCCAGCGTTTTCCAGGAAGGGGCAACAGGAGGAATGTGCTGAAGACTTCCTAGTGTCACCAGACCCACAAAATAACAGTGCAGTTGATGCAGAGCCAGTGAGGGACAATTTTGGAAAAACTAAGCTGGAAAGAGGCTGAGGGTAACTCATTTACTTTTATTTTATATAGCACAATAAAAAGCTATGGAAAGATTTTAAGTGGATAAGTGACATATATCTAAAATGGGCCAGGGAGATAGTACAGGAGTGAAGGCACTTGCCTTGAATACAACTGACCAGGGTTCAGACCTACACCAAATATGTTCCTCTAAATACGAACCAGGAATAGACATTAGGCATGGCCCCAAAACAAAAACACTTCTGACTATTGTGTGGTAAATGAAGTAAAGAATGGAACCAAGAGTACAAGTGAGACCTTTGCAATTAGCCAGACTGATGGAGTAATTCTCTTAGTTTTGACTTCAAAGAGATGCTACAAAATAAACTCTAAGGAGCCAAAAAAAAAAAAAAAAGATAGTCCAGCAATTAAGACACTTGTCTTACATGTGGCAGATAGAATTTGATCCCCACCACCACATATGCTCCCCAACTCCTAGCATCACAAAAGAAGATAAACGCCAAGGCAAGTAAAAACTGTGTTGCTTGCAAAACTTCATGTAATATTTATAAGCTATATTCTATTAGTTAATTTTCCTTCGCATCAGTTATTCTGAAAAAACTTGCTGACTTGAAGAATTATATTGAGGACTAAATGAAGAAATTGATAAGTATGAAGCATCAAACACCATGTCTGACAGAGTAGGTATTCAATACATTTTATAGTTATTATCATTTTACATAGAGAACTTTCTTATGACCCATAAAGTCCCCCCCTTTTTTTTTTCAAGAACTGTCATTGTCTCCATTTACAAACTTGGTATGACATGGAGATTACCCATTGTTTAAATGGGTCCCTGTCTTCTTGCCTTTTCTTTTACATCTTGGAGTAGAGGTCATTTTTGCAAAAGAAAAAATAGTCTACTAAATATATAAAAAATCAATCAAAGCTTTTAAAATTCAAAGTGTGTACAGTGCCCTCCTGGAGTAGTTTTTTTTTCTGGCTAACATATTGAACACATTTTATATTCCTATCTCTGTGTATATGAAAATGGGAAAAATATTTCAACTGTGAATTTGTATGCTATTTAAAATTCTGTTTCCAACTTTAATCAATTGTTTACTGAACCCGACTTATATTTTATAAGTCAGTATTTGTCACTTAATAATAGTATATTTAAGTTTTATGTTATGACATTACAAGTATGAGGAATAAGGTTCAATTAATATTTTATTCAGGAGCCAGAGAGATAGCATGAAGGTAAGGTGTTTGCCTTTCATGCAGAAGGTCATCAGTTTGAATCCTGGCATCCCATATGGTCCCCCGTAACTGCCAGGAGCAATTTCTGAGCATGAAGCCAGGAGTTTCCCCTGAGCACTGCCAGTGTAATCCAAAAACCACAAAAAAAAAGCAAAACATTTTATTCACTAATATTTATAATTAAGGAATTAGCTTGTGCTGGTCAGCAAATGATTTCCCTTTACAATAGCTATGGAAAGAGTTTTTAACATCTTACACTGTTTCTTTATGCTTTATGTTTCTTTATTCTTAATTCATATTCAGTTTTTAACTGTATAAACAAAAAGGAATTTGGCCTGATTTTAAGAGGGAAAGATGAAATTCTGGATTTTAGCATATTGGGTGAGGACTATTCTGAGGACACCTGAAAGAATTCCTTAAATGTCTTATAGTCTAATCAGAATAGAAATAGTGACACACAGAATCCTAAAGTGATAGCAGTCTTTGGATTTTTTTTGCATTTTCTCTATCAACATATCCACAATCATAGAGATAGACCAATTCATGGTGCCAATTACGGGACCTGCTACAAAGGTAAATGTCATTATACCAATAAAATATAAATTGTGAATTCCTGTATAGAGAGAGATAGCAAAAAAATGTGGATTAAAATATTGTTGGTCTAGGCCAAAGAAATAGTAGGCGAGTACAGCACTTGCTTGTATGTAGTCAAGCTGGATTTGATCACTGGCATCCAATAAGGTCCCCTGAGCACTGCCAGGAGTGATTCTTGAATGTAGAGCTAGGTGTAACCCCTGAGGATCACTGGGTGTTGCTTAAAAACAAAGCAAAACAAAAAAATTATTAATTGCTGGAGAATCATCAACTAAGCAAGTTCAGGTTCTATTTCCCAGCACTGGTATTTTTGTAGATGGGGTTGGTGGTGGTGATTTATTTGTTTGGTTATTTGGGTTTTGTGTGTATAACACCCGAGATGGAATGCAGAACCCCACATATACCAGGTATGTGTTCCATTCCTGCGCTGCATCCCCTTAGACTTTCTACCCTTTCAAATAAAGAGTTCACTCTCATGTTGACATTTTTGAATCAGTATCTCTCAGGATATCACAGAATGCAGGTGAAATGTAGAATCCACATGTGCCGCAGGAACCACAGTTGTTTCTATCTCTCTTGAAAAATGAACTCCAAAAATGGATCAGAGATACTAGGCATAATTTTGCTCAGCTGCAGCATTCTTCAAAGGGAACTGGGATTCTAAATTGCTCACCTTTCCCAGACAAAAACTTGGAACACCAAACTGTAAAATACAAATAGTAGACACCACCTACAGGATTAGAAGATAGGGAAAATCAGGGGATGATGGCAAGTGTTCCAGTGTATCTAGTTCCAAGTATCTAGTTCGCAAGATAGAGTCCAAGAGCAGAGTAAGGACTGAATTGGGACTAACTGTGGTCAGAGAAAGTACAGAAGAAGGAAAAGTGTTTAAGGCAAACCCACCAGTGAGTGGTACCCAGATTCTAGATGAGAGGTTCAAGGCCTTGTTTCTATGTTTCTCAGCTTGGAGAAGGTGAAGATTGATTTTCACTGACCATGTTGGCTTTTTCTATAAGAAAGCATATCATTTTTTTAACAAAAAAAAAAAAAAAACGTCATATCTAACATATTTATCAACTATCTTTAAGGATTTTAAGAAATTTTTTTCTTTTTTGTGGGAGTAGGATTGAATTGCTGAGGGAAGCACAGGTACTCTGCAGTACTGGGGATTTGAATTTGCAGCCACATGCAAGGCAATGCCACTCCTCCTATACCATCTCTCTAATCTGCTTTTTTTCTTTAATAATTTAGACTTAAAAAGTCATCTCAGACTTCCAAAACCATGAACTTTTGGAATTATCTAATGCTCATTTCTTCATCTGCCCCTATATCTCAGCCTCTGACACTGGAGCTGATCTGGCACTGAGAAGATGATTATCTTTCTTGAAACAAATACCTTTACATTTTCACAAGAAGAATAATTTTGCCATGAATAATATTGAGTCCTTTGCAAGTCTTGAAAACTAAATTGGCTATACCCATTACCACAGAATTACTAATTCAGATGAATAAAGGAACAGATCTCAGAAAACATTTCATCATAATAAATGTTTTGTTGTTGTTGTTGTTTGTTTGTTTTGTTTTGGGGGGTCACACCTGGCAGTGCTCAGGAGTTGCTCTTGGCTCTATGGTGGCTCAGAAATCACTCCTGGCAGGCTCAAGGGACCATATGGTATGCCGGGATTTGAACCACCGTCCTTCTATGTCTAAGGCAAACACCTTATCGCTATGCTATCTCTTCGGCCCCCATAATAAATGTTTTTATACTGTTAGTTTTAAACTGACTAATTCCAGGGCAGTGTTAGGTTCTCAACAATATTGAGACAAACCCTCATTTATTGATAATAGAGAATGCAAAACTGGTATAGCCTCTTTGGTAAAAAAATAAATAAATAAAATTGGGGGCTTATTTCTTTATTTTTAAGTATTATATTTATTTTCAGTGTGTCAATATTTTTGTATTATATAATATTGAATTGTTTTATACAGTTGATAGTTTTTTTAGTTATTGAATTTTGGGGGGGGGGGATTTTGGTTTTTCAGGCCACACCCGTTTGATGCTCAGGGGATACTCCTGGCTAAGCACTCAGAAATTGCCCCTGACTTGAAAGACCATATGGGATGCCAGGGGATTGAACTGCGGTCTTTCTTTGGCTAGCGCTTGAAAGGCAGACACCTTACCTCTAGCGCCACCTCGCCGGCCCTCATGATTGAATTTTTTTTTTTACTCTTACAAGTTTATTCTCTTTCTGAGATGCCATTCCAATTTTACAGGATAAAAATTTAACAATTTAGTACAACTTCCTTAAAGTTTCATCCCCCACTAAAGCTGGAACATCAATAGAATTTATTAATGGAATAACATTTTATTTATGAGTTTTGAAATTTGATATTTATATAACAGATTTTTTTTTTGTTTTTGTTTTTTTTTTTTGGTTTTTGGGCCACACCCGGTGACGCTCAGGGGTTACTCCTGGCTATGCGCTCAGAAGTCGCTCCTGGCTTGGGGGACCATATGGGACGCCGGGGGATCGAACCGCGGTCCGTCTCCTAGGCTAGCGCAGGTAAGGCAGGCACCTTACCTCGAGCGCCACCGCCCGGCCCCTTATATAACAGATTACCAGTTCTCTAAAAGCAAACATCCCAAATTTTGTATTTTCTTCCATTTCTTTTTTTTTTATTGTAAGAGTTTATTCAAGAGACAAAATTGATTAAAATATTGAGGTAAACTGACATAACATAATATAGTAACATAACATAACATATAATTAATATAATATAATAGTACATGTAAGTCAAGGAACATTTCTAAATAAAACACAATTTTTTATCATAATGACTTATATATCTTTCACAGTAGTATTTTAGGTACATATTAACATTGAATCAGGGGAATATCCATCACCCCCAATGTTGTCCTCCCTTCATCCCTGTTCCCAAGCATATATCCCTTTCTTCCTCCTTTATCCCCCAGAATGCTAGTTTAACTAAAAGCATATATGTTAACACTAATGTAAACCTTTGTTTTAGCAGTTCCAGATATTTTTACTAGTGGTTTCTAAAGGGTTAGTATTAAAGGAGCACTGTATAAACAATGTTAAAGTGGCAATTATCGTTTGCATGGGCCCACCAAAGTATGGAGGTCATGGAAAGGAAAGGCTTTTGGCCTAAGTACAAGGAGACCTTACCCCTGAAGTTTCCTAACATAAGACCATTTCTAGGCTCCAGGCAAACTAGTTTGTCCAATTCTAGTCATTGTCATGATTGAATTTTAATCAAACAATGTACAGGAGCCGGAGAGATAGCACTGCGGTATTTGCCTTGCAAGCAGCCAACCCAGGACCTAAGGTGATTGGTTCGAACCCCAGTGTCCCATATGGTCCCTGCCATATGCCCGGAGCTATTTCTGAGCAGATATCCAGGAGCAGATATCCAGGAGCTATTTCTGAGCAGATATCCAGCACAGCTGGGTGTGGCCCAAAAACCAACAACAACAACAAGCAATGTACAATACCTTTCACTGGTGCACATTTTCTACCACCAGTGTCCAGTTTCCCCTGTTCTCTCCCTGCCTGCTTCCAGGATGAACATAGGAAACATTTCTCTCTTTCTCCCTCTTTTTCTTTCTTTCTCTTTCTCTCTCCTTTTCTCTTTCTCATTCTCCTTTTAGATACTGTGGTTTTTCCATACTGTTAATGAAGGGATTTATGCCTATTAGTTGATCTCCTTTCAACACCCAGAATGATCATTTCCAACTTTCATTATCATAGTGGTTCCTTTGTTCCTTCTCTGCCCTAAATGCACTCAGCACTTTTAATGGCAAGCTTCCTACTATGGACTGGTCCTCCTGGATCTAGTCTTTATTGTCTCTGGATATTATTAAAGTTTGGTTGATTTCTATCAAATGTAATTTTTTTTTTTTGCTTTTTGGGCCACACCTGGTGACGCTCAAGGGTTACTCCTGACTATGTGCTCAGAAATTGCTCCTGGCTTAGGGGACCATATGGGACACCAGGGGATTGAACTGCGGTTCGTCCTAGGTTAACACATGCAAGGCAAATGCCCTACCACTTGCACCACCGCTCCAGCCCCAAATTTAATAAATTCTTTTCTTAATCAAGTAACTGTTTTCCTCTGATGAAAAATTTTCTCCACCACAGAACTGTATAATGTTTATATATTTATTCATAATTGTTCAAACTTGAAAGCAAAAAAGAGGTGCTTGAGCTTCAAAAGAGGTGAATGACTAGAAATTAAGCTGGTACATCTACACAATAGAATTTCATTCTGTGCTAAAATAAATTGCACCATCAAGTGCTGAGATGTGGTGGGAACTGAAATGTATGTTGCTAAGGGAAAGAAGTCAGTTTTCCAGGATATATATTGGGAGATACCAATAAGATGGCCTTCCAGAAAAAAAGCCAGTGATGAGGAGAGTAAAAATAGAAAAACATGGTGCAAGGGTTAAGAAGAGAGACAGATGTTTGCAGAGCACAGAGCAACCCCTGTGGTAAACCCTGGAATTTGGGATGATAAGACTGGGTCAATGTGGGTTTCTCAATTCTAACTAATAAACCCTTTAGGAATGCAATGTATATAATTGGAGACACTCTGCTGGTGGAGAGCACAGAGCAAACTGGGAAGTCTCTAAGTCCTGCTCAAGTTTGCTGAGAAGGGTTTTTTACATAGTTTACTAGTGTCTTTTGATATTTGCTCAATTACAAAATTTGCTCAATTTTGTTTTGTTTTGTTTTTTCTTTTTTTTTTAACTACTCCGTTTTTAAATATGTGTCAGGCATGGTTATTTCCCAGGTAACATTTCACCCTTAACAGCAATCTGTGTAAAAGGTGCTGTTATTCTCATCGTCTCCACTTTAAAGAGAAGGAAATGAGAGATAGATGGATAGAAAGACTAGACAAAGGTCATGGTATCACAAGGGACAGTGTGTGTGTCACTAGGATTTGCTGTTTCCAGTCACTGATGCTCACAGAAATCAGTGCTTTGTCACGAGGACCTGGTAATAAGTACGTGTAACTAAGAATCATGATAGGAAAGGAAAAACTATGTGCTAGAATTTTCCAATAAAGCTTTTTAGAATTCGCTTGGAAAGATCGCCTAGACTGCCATCAAGTGAGAGATCCAGGGATTACTTCTGCATTGTTCTCAACTCCCTGAGCATCAGGAAATGTATTCTTTGGTGTCAAGGTAAAATATGCATTTTTTGGTTTGTTTTTTTTTTACTCTTATTATTATTTTTATGTTTAATGAGAAGATGGAGAGTAAATGTCTTTGTGTGAAAAAAATTAAAATAGGATTCTAATGATTTGTGCTGGGATTTTTAAAAGTATTCTTCATTGGGGCCGGAGAGATAGCATGGAGGTAAGGCGTTTGCCTCTCATGCAGGAGGTCATCGGTTCGAATCCCGGTGTCCCATATATGGTCCTCCCGTGCCTGCCAGGAGCAATTTCTGAGCCTGGAGCCAGGAATAACCCCTGAGCACTGCCGGGTGTGACCCAAAAACCACAAAAAAAAAAATAAATAAAAAAAAAAAAAAGTATTCTTCATTAAGCCTAAAATTTAAATTTTTTTTTCACTTTTTATAAACTCTACCCCCCATTCTGCACTCTGAGGACATGAACGAAGGGAAGAGTGAGATCATTAATAATGTAAAAGGTGCCACATCTGGTTGATCCTCCCAGGTGAAAGAAGCCAAAGCCTCACTTAACAGATGGACACTGCACTGTTTCCTGATGGTAAAATCGCCAGATGTTTTGAGAGTCCAGGAGTACAAAGGCAGAAGGCAGTGCATTAATGACGCAATTTCTGGCACACCTTTTACTTTCTTCCTTTTAACATTGAATCTTCTAACACTTTGGTGTACATACCTGAGTTTTAGCATTTATTTATAATTTCAAAACAGAAATTGACTCTAAAATGTTGTATTATAGCGGTAAAGAACAAGGGAAATGTTCTTATATGCCCTCACCCATTTCTACCATTGACTATTTAAAACTTTAAAGATATTGTATTTTGTTAGTTATTGGGTTTTTTTTTTCATTGTTTTTGTTAGTTGTTGTTTTCATTTATTTGTTTCTGCAAAAGCTCTTAAAGGGACCGGGTTAAAAACACCAACTAGTGGAACAGAAAAATATATTGCTTTGCATATATCTAATCCTCAGCACCCCATATAGTCAGTCCCCCCACCCACCCAGGATCACCAGGAGTGATATCCAAGCACAGACCCAGGAATAAGCCCTGACACCTACCTGGTGTGACCCCAAAACAATACAAAATATCAGAATCACAGGAATTGTGTATTTCCAAGTTCAATACCCTAAGTATTTCATGTCTTCTTTATTTAAGCCTCAAAACATTTTCAATTTGAAATTGGGTATAGACTAGTGTCAACTCTTTTATTAAACCCCACTGGGTCACTCTCATCATCAGTGTCCAGTGGTTGAGCCCATCCTATACAGAGATTATAATTTCATAGTTGAGAACAGATCAAGGGGTCCCACTCTACATTGTTAGCCTGTCCCCATTTCTCTTTCAGATGTTTATGACACCTAGTCTTCTGAGCCCACGTGAAAATAGACAGTCACAATGAAGGAGTGAGGACAGAGAAATTAAACAAAGCAAATACTTTCCCAGAGAATAGTCTATGCATGCTTTCAACAAGGTGAGGGTTTCCTATTAAATGTTGCAAGATCAGTGGCTAGAAGAGTAAAATACCCCTGCACATGTAAAAAGGAATTTCCCTTTCTTTTACTCTATCTTTCTATATATATATCTCTCTCAATTAGCAGACAATGTTATCCAGAAATGATGGAGTAACTTTAGTGTTCATAAAGAGATAGATTTTAATGTGTTCTCTCCCCAGCAGTAGATGCAACCATTTCCTACTTCTAAATAGTAGTCTAATCTGAATATTAACTATCTGCCAACTTCAACACACCTCTCCTATAAACCTTTCCTTCCTGTGCAGGGAGGAAACCCAAATGATATGGTCCTGTGAAATGCTCTAACTCTCTTTTTTTATGATTAGTGCAGAGCATCTGATCATTTCCAGGTGTTTTGGATTTTCTCATAGTCTACCTTGTAATTTCTCCCCTTTAAGCTCCTTTGGCAATGAATGTGACCATGAGGTCCAAAGCCATAAAGGATGTGTTTGCCACTTCCCTCTTATGTCTGTCTCTTTATTTAACCACAAGTTCACCGTCTTTATCCATGTTAATTCTCTGAGGTACTCATACAGCATTTGTGTTGACTGCCTTAATTTTGATTTTCTCTAATCATTCCCTGCCAGATGGTAGTTAAAGTTTAATGGTCCCTGTAAAAATAGTTCCCTTTCTTCTTTCATCAGTCATGTGTGTTTACTTAGCTAACTGCTGGATGTTCAGAATGAACACAAAGTGACCACCAACAAAATGAATTCAGCAAACACATTGGCTTAATACTTTCCATGGTAGCTAAAGATGTTGCTGGCCATTATCCACTCAGCTATTATCCTTAACTTTTATCATATTTCCCTTTCTGTACAGTTGGTTTTCTTTCCTTTTTAGCCCCTTTCTTGGGTTGTTGGAGGGAAAGCCACAAGTCTGTGAAGCCTGGCATTGATCAAAATGCAACAATAAAAGTATGTGGACATGTCCAACTCCAACAACATTTGATTTTAGATTGAATGAGTGCATTTGCCATATTCAGAGAATTTTCCTTGTCATGCTAATATATATATAGGTAAGCATTCTTCTTCATAACTCAGATAAAAAAGCAGAGGTTCCATAGACAATAGAGATGAGGATTAGGAGTACCAGTCTATGGTTAGAAGCTTGCCACAGAGTGGAGAGTGCAGTTAAAGAGTCTACAATGAAAGGGGCATGCATGGCACCCCTTCATTAGCAGTAGTGCAAGCCACAATGTCAACAAAGAAAAGAGAGTTAAGTAAAATTGCTGCCCTAGAAGCAAGTGAGGGAGAGTGAGTGGGAGAGAAGAGGGCATCAGGGAGGGTGAGAGGGAAACTGTTGACTTTGGTGGCAAGAAATGAGCACTTGTGAAGGTTGTTGTATGTTGTATGTTGTAACCCAATCATGAACAACTTTATCTGTGTAAAAAAAACTGTAGCATGAACAACCTTGTAGCCAAGGTGTTTAAATTATAAAATACTTTAAAAAAAATTTTAAAGATGCAGATCTAACTCACAGAAGGCCACACAAGAGATTGAAAACTTAATTATCTATATATACACATATATTACACACATATATTTAGCAAATTCATCTCTAAAATGCAGAGTGCCCTTTGTGTCCTTAGTTTAGAAATAGTAGCTAAGGGGCTGGAGTGATAGCACAGCAGTAGGGCATTTGCCTTGCACACAGACAACCCAGATGGACCCAAATTCAATCCCAGCAGTCCATGTGGTCCCCTGAGCCTGCCAGGAGTAATTTCTGAATACAGAGCCAGGAGTAACCCCTGAATGACGCTGGGTGTGACCCAAAAACCAAAAAATAAAATAGTAGCTAAAAGAGAATCATATTGTATGTCATTTTTCAGAAGTATAACTGAAGTGAGTCCAATCCATGCTTTGTCCCAGACCCCCACCCCCACCCCAGCACACATACACACATCTCTGAGCACTGCGCTTCCTATAACTAAAGACACAGAAGACTTGCATCTTTGGTCATAAAGTATAACCAAGCACGGAACAAATAAGGTATCCACATTGTATATCATTGGTTTGGGATTACACCCAGTAGTGAGGGCTCAAGTGCATTGAGAAGAAGTAAGGGATGGAGTGAGAAATTAACCAAGAAGTTCAATGAACATACGCAATGATCTTCATCAAGTGCAACTTGTGACTATGATTTCTTCTCTGGAACTAGAAGCTGGAATTAGAGGCAGACCCAGCCCACCACATGGTAAATACCTAGTATATTTTAACTGCTATAAAAATGCCATTTCTATTACTTTCTATGCCCTATTATCTCTCTGAACCATTACAAAAATATGTTATATTTCCTGTATATCCTCAAGGGCAGAGATATTACTATTATCTTTAGATTATCCTAATACCACATTTTAATAAAACCAGAATCCTAGATAGACACTATAAACAAATAGGTGTCAAGAAAAATTAGAAAGATCATATAGAATATATATTATTTTTTATTATTATAGATAATATATAAAGGAGCTGCCATATGGAGAGACCACAATAATAAGATCTGGCCAGGGATACAGTTCAGTGGTAGAGCACAGACCTCAGATGTGTGAGGTTCTGAACTTGATCCCCAACACCAAAATAATAATAATGAGAAAATTAATAAAGCTTAAGAAGCAATGAATTTTCTTTCTCTCAAAACTGCAAGTGAGCAGTTTTGCTCCAGAACCACTACTGCCATTCCAGTCACTAGAATTGTGAAAGGCAGGTGGTCACACCACTTCCCACCCTATAGAGCAAAGATGCAAGTCCCAGCCACAATTCTATGTTTATGGTAGGAGAACAGATTTGTAAAGCCAAACAATTCTATCATTAGAAGGAAAAGAGACTAAGCAGGCTAGTCATTCACTCAATGTATAAAAGGCATAACAGGGGCCAGAGTGACAGTACAACAGATAGGGTGCTTACCTTGCATGCATTTGACCCAGGTTTGATCCCTGGCACTACATAGGTCTCCAAGCACTGCCAGAACTAATTTCTGAGTGTGGAGCCAGAGTAAACCCTGAGCATCGCTGATGTGACCCAAAAACAACTAAAAGGTAAAACGAATATTCATACTTTCAACTATTCTACTATTTCACATTTTCTATATGATATATTCAAATAGCAATAAAAAGTCCATTTGTAAAATAGTTTTAGGGACTAGAGAGATAGTACAGCAGGTAGAGCCTTTCCTTGCAGTTGCTTCACCCAAATTGATTCCCAGCATCTTATGTGGTCCTCTGAGCCCCACCATAACTGATCCCTAAGTACAGAGCCAGGAGTAAGCCCTGAGCACTGCCAGTTGTGGCCCCAAAACAAATTTTAAAAACACCAAAAAAATTCATGGTCTGTTTCAAAGTTGAATGAATCTCTAGTTGAAGATTCCTACTGCTCCCTATTTCTGACCAGAATAACATGCCTGAATTTAATGTTGAAGCCTTCCCTTTGTTTTTTCATGTTAGCAACTATTTGCAGGGAGGGAACACCTGGTGATGTTTAAAGGTTACTTCTGGATCCACACTATGGATTTATTCCTAGTGGTGCTCAAGGAATCATATGGGATGCTGGGGATTGAATCCAGATCAGTCCTTTGGAAAGGCAAGTGTCCTGCCCACTGTACTATCTCTCTGACCCCAGCAACTTTTAAATCTATGAATAATAAAAAGATTAATTGTGTGATTTTTTTTTAAGCTTTAAAAAATGTGGTACCGGGGCCGGCGAGGTGATGCTAGAGGTAAGGTGTCTGCCTTGCAAGTGCTAGCCAAGGAAGGACCGTGGTTCGATCCCCCGGCATCCCATATGGTCCCCCCAAGCCAGGGGCAATTTCTGAGCGCTTAGTCAGGAGTAATCCCTGAGCATCAAACAGGTGTGGCCTGAAAAAAAAACAAAAAAAAAATGTGGTACCACATGTAATCCACCATAACACTGCTTGTTTTTCTCTCCAAATTGTGTACTTTACATTTATCCATGTTGATACTATAGAAACAGTTCTCTCATTGGACTTCTTTAAGGTACTTTTGTGAATTTGATTTGTTTTTCATCATTATTATTAGATCTATTGCTGCAGTGAGCATGTTTGTGCATATGGGCAAGCATTTTGCTTGAGTTGTATTGTTAAATTGAGTAGCCACTAGCCACATATGGCTTCTTAAACTTAAGTTAATTAAACTTAATTAGTTAAAGAGATTAAACTTTTAGTTCCTTAGTCACCCTGGCTGCATATCAAGTACTCAGTAGACACATGTGGGTGGTGGTGACCTGCATACTGGCTAGTACAGTCAGCATCATTGAAACTTCCCCTGGACAAAGCTACTTCAAAGCACATACAGAGCAATGGAATCACTTTGTTACAAGATATGAATATCTTCAATTTTTAAAACGATTGCCAAACTTCTTTCCAAATTAGTTAATGCTCTTAATTATAAATAACAAAAAGCTATGATGTATCATTTAAATAAGGAAAATTAAAAGATGTTGGTTAACTTACGGAATCTCAAGAAAGGTTTGAGAAAAACTTAAAAGTATCTTCTGCATGAAACCAGGGGTATAGGACAATGGGTAGGACACTTGCCTTGCATGAGAGCAACCCAAGTTTAATCCCCTGCATCCCATATGGTCCCCTGAGCACCACCAGGAGTAAGTTCTGAATGTAGAGCCAGGAGTAAACCTTGAGCATTGCCAGATATTGCCCCCCCCCAAAAAAAAAGAAAAAGAAAAAAAGTAATTTCTTTTTTAGACATAAAATTGAGCTATCGAGGGCAGTGCTGCTCTGCTTAAAAGAATTTTCCCACTCCTTATCATTCCAAACATTGTATCTAGCACTATAATTATCGCTGCTTCCAAAAATGCTCATAGATACCACTGCTACTGCCACCATCAACACAGGATTTCACTTGGTCCCTAATTGGATTAGACTTTTATTGAAGGCCACACAATTTATTTATTATAATTCAGAAGTTCATTATGACACCAAACAAAAAAACTCCTTCTATACTTCTGTGTTTGAGCTTTACTTGGAATTAGGAGATTGTGTGTGTGTGTCCAGAGGTTTCATAACGTTTATATAGTTGGGTTGATTAAGATTTTTGAGGCCAGAGATATAGAACATAAAGTAAAGTGTCTTGCCTTGCATGTAGCTGATCCAAATGCATTGCACCTAGCCCCCAATTGCTAGGAATCACTCCTGAGCACAGATCCTGGATACTCAGCACTATCAGATTTGAAAAAAATATTTTTTTTTCTTTAATTCTGTGCTTTCTTATTTAAGAAACCCTCTCTTAATGAGGTGGTGCTGAAAGGTAGTAAAGTGTTATATATAAAACCTTTTATTATTAGTACTATGAACCACAGCACAAAAACCTATTTAAAAAGAATCAACTTTCTTAGAAGCAAACAGGTGGGAGGGAGGCAAGTGGGTTTGGGGGCATTGGTGGAGAGAAGCAGACACCGGTGGAATCAGTATATGTTTGAAACCTAATCCTAAGTAATTTTGTAATTACACAATGACTAATTGTAGTAATTACACAATTCAGAAAAAAAGAATTGTTTTAAAAAGAAATTCGTTCTTATCCCAAAGTCATAAAAAATATTCTCCCAAAGTTTAAGAAACGTTTACATTTAAATGTTAATCCAGACTTTGTCTATGGTATGAAGTAGGTCTCAGTGTTTAAGAGAAGAATCACCAGAAAAGAATCAAGAGAATCAGAGAATAAATCTTTGGAGAAATAATAGCAAGAATTATTCTGAAAATTAAGTATAAATGAAAAATTCATACCTTAGATCAGGAATGTAACTCAGTGGCCAAGAACATGCTTGGCATGTGTGAGGCCCTGGGTTTTATCCCTAGCATTAAAATAAAAGGTGGTGAGGAAATGGTTTAAGAATAAAAAAAAAAAAAAAAAGCTCTCCTTCTGGGTTCCAGTGCCATTACTGTTAATCTTCCCTTTGGAGCCAGCCAGACTTCCTGGTAGATTGGATTTAGCACTTCTTTCAACAGCCTGAGAATGCCAGTACTCCAAACCACTAAATGCAAAGTTCAATGGGGAAGCTAAAGAAGACAGCTATTGTGGGGGGGTATGGAGAGAAATCCTGGCAAATCTACAAGTCCACTCAAATGCCTGAACCTTATAGATGAGGACCTAAAATCAACATTTAATGCTTTAGCAAGGATATCAAGGAGTCACTAGCCTGCGAAATTAAGAAATATGTAGATGATCAATTCAACCAACTCAAAGAAGAACTTTTTCAAAAGATAAAAGAATCCATATACATGGAACTGAAGGAACAAAAAAAGCATGTTAGCAAGCCATAATAGTAGAATTACACAGGTGGAGAATCGCATGTTTATGTCCACAGATAGTAATGGAATATGCAATTGCATGCCATGAACTCCTATTACAGAACTTATTCACTAAATATGCTATTGTAAACTGTTTTCATTTGTAGCTCAAGACTGGCTAGACATTATTTCATGGTATAGACTCCTCTTAGTGCTCATTACTATAACACTTGAAAATTATGATTTTTAATAAAATCTTTATTTAAGCACCATAATTCAAGCATGATTGTAGTTGGATTTCAGTCATAAACAAAACACCACCCTTCACCAGTGCAACATTCTCACCACCAATGCCTCCACCCTCCACCTGCACCCCTATCTATATTCAAGACAGGCATTTTACTTCTCTCATTCTTTAATATTGCCATGCTAGTTGTTAGTGTAGTTATTTCCCTAACAGCATTCACCACTCTTTGTGGTGAGCTTCATATTGTGAGCCAGTCCTTCTGACCCTACTAGCCCTTAACTCTATTGTCTCTGGGCCTTATTACAACAATGTCCTTAATTTTTCTTAAAACCCCTAGATAAGTGAGACTATTCTGTGTCTATCTCTCTCCCTCTGACTTATTTCACTCAACATAATAGATTCCATGTACATCCATGAATAGGAACATTTCATAAGTTCATCTCCTGATGGCTGCATAATATTCCATTGTGTATATGTACCAGTTTCTTTAGTTATTCCTCTGTTGAAAGGCATATTGGTTGTTTTTCGAGTCTGGCTATTGTAAACAGCACTTCAATAAATATAGATGTAAGAAAGGGATATTTGTGAATGTTCTTTACACAGTCTAACCCACAAAGCATTTTTTCAGTAAAGTTTATCCTCACCAATTATGATTGGCCTAGAAAATGGAAACCTTTCCATCTGACTTGCCGACCTTATACTTTTTAAACGTTCTGTCCCATTTCACCTGGGTCAGATTTTCAAATGTAACCCATGGATACATCCTCAGTGTCTATGTATGTACATGAGTGTATGTGTTGGCCATCTCAATATCTATCTAATGTTCATCTCTAATATGCATAATGTCTATTTTGTATATTGTCCTTCTCCTTGTCATATACAACCCCTCCTTCCCCCCCCCTTTGCTTAACACCTTAAAAATTCTTTTCTAGCCCTGAACTCTCTCACCCCTACCTGTTATTTCCCCTCATTTAACCCGTTTTACTCTCAGTTCTTAATTCCTCACAAACAGAAAATTCACCCCACCTCCCAGTAGCTATCAAGCAGCTCCTGATACTCAAATGCTACTGATTTGCTCTTGGCGGCCCTTTTCCCCCCACCTCCCTTCACTGTAGACTGTTGCTTGCTATCAGATTTGGTTTCTGAGAAGCCCCCAGCTTAAGGACATTTCCTGATATGCAACTGCTGGGAGCCATTTTTTAGATTCTAGAAGACCAAATCACAGGCTGAAGCTGTGCTCCGGATTTTATCCTCCACCCCAAACTATTACAAAAGACTTAGAGGGGACATGTAAATCTTCTTTGAATATTTCTTTAGATGTATTTCCTTAATAGATATAACTCTTATTGAATATCTTCTTATGTAGCGGTAATTTCCCCCATTTTGGGGGATCTGTTTAGTACGGAATTCTAGTAGATACATTTTTCTAGTGTTTTTAGTTCATGTTAGAACCAAGTTAAAGGGATTGTTGGGCTTATTACCTCTGTCACTATATGCACCAGGAATACCTTGTGGCATTGTTCCTTTTTGAAGAGGCGCATTAAAATAGGAAAATATTACATGTGCAAACAAGTTCTTATCTAATAGAGGTAGGAACACATAAATTTTATACTGCAATGAAGCCTTACACCCTGAATACTTGTCATATTGACTTGGCTTAGGCTTCAGAAAATCGGACATTGACCATTCACCTCTGAACCTTGGACCTCATATATGGAAACAACCACAGTTTTATACACTAGCACCAGGAATTGAACTTCTACCAGGGAAGGTCCTACTGCATTGACTTACTCCAGTGAGGGTTCTTATGACATCCTGATTACTTGGTAACAGCAACAATTTGCTTTCAGGGCAGGGTTTTCTACCATTTAATGGTGAGATGAAACCAGAAGATGCTCCATGTCACCCTGACTTTGACATAATATCTATTAAAATCACCAGGATCTTTAACTACAGAAACCTGACAGCAATAACTGTGATTATGAAGAGCTTCTACTGGGACCATAGACTTTGGGGTTAAACAACTTAGTATGCCTGGAGCCTGTAGTTTTTCAGTAAAGTTTACCCTCACCTGTAGTTGGTCCCATTCCAGGATACTACATGGGTAAAGTCTTCCTGTTTTTAGGCCAAAGGCTTTTCCTTCCTATTTTTTCCCATATTTTGCTATGCCTATGCAAACAACAACAACTGCCACACACACACCTTTTTATTGTGTTTTTTATTATCCCTTATTTAAAAAAAAGTTTACTAAACTTCCTGCTATTGTATTAAGTATTAAGGACTTTGTTGGATATACAATAATTTTCACAAAAATACTTGCTAATGGGGCCTGGAGAGAGAGCATGGAGGTAAGGCGTTTGCAGAGAGACAGTTGTTCAAATCCCAGCATCCCATATGGTCCCCTGAACCTGCCAGGAGTGATTTCTGAGCATAGAGCCAGGAGTAACTCCTGAGCACTGCTGGGTGTGACAAAAAAAAAATACTTGCTAATGAACTTTTCTTTATTCTTCTCTTCCATTTTTTTTTATCACACCTGGCAGTGCTCAGGGGTCACTCCTGGTCAGAAATCGCTCCTGGCAGGCTCAGGGGACCATATGGGATGCCGGGATTTGAACTACCATCCTTCTGCATGAAAGGCAAACACCTTACCTCCATGCTCTCTCTCCAGCCCCTCCATTTTATTCTTATTCTTTGTTTTTCTTTATTTTTCTTTTTGGTTATTTTTGGGGGGGTAGTTTTGGGGCCACACCCAGTGACGCTCAGGGGTTATTCCTAGCTATGCACTCAAATTGCTCCTGGCTTGCGGGACCATATGGGACGCCGGGGGATCAAACCACAGTCCATTCTAGGTTAGTGCATGCAAGGCAAACGCCCTGCCGCTGTGCCACCACTCTGGCCACCGTTTCTATTTTTTTTAATAACCTTGCTTTCCATCATCTAGAAACAAATGTATTATGGTCAGTTATGTCAACTATGTGATGCATTTTCTTTAAATAAAAAAAAATTTTTTAAGAACAGACAAGCTTTATGGTCCAAATGGAAAGCAGGGGTTCTAAAGCAGCAGAGAAAAGTTGAATTTTCTGCTTGGCTCTTTGTTCCTTGATAGGGAGAAAGATGTCTCGTGGGATCTATCCTAAAGACAGCATAGAAGTAGAGGCTGCTCTGGAACTCAAAGTTTATAAAAATGATCACGGATTGATATGTTCCAGAACATTTTGGTGTGTTTGAGTATTCTGCAACTTGTATTTCCATGACTAAGAAATAGGCAGATTCTTAGGAGTCTCAATTTAAAGTGACATAGACTTAAAAAAAAAAAGTGGCACAAACTTCTAACTTCAGTCTTTTCTACTGAAAACATGAAGTAGAAAATCATGTTTCTCTTTATTACTTTGTAAAATCAGTTATTTTTTTCTCATAAAACATTGAAAGTAGACTGACCAACTCAATGTGGCTTATCCAAGACTGTCCTGGATTTTAGTACAGAAAGATGTGTGTCCTGAAAATTTCTTAATTCGTAGTAATAAGCCTTCAATAAAGTTTAATGACACAAAATAAAAAAATGAAAGAAAAGAAATCTGTTGATGTAAAAATGCAAAACAGTAAAGACATATATTAAAATTATTTTGATAATAAAAAGAAATAACTTACAAAAGATTGACCATTAAGTTGAGAGTAGGTTTTTAATATCCAAAATGAAATCCAGGAGTCAGTAGTTGTTCAAATACAAAAAAGAAAAAAAAAACCCTCAACCTAAAAAATTATTTTTCAAGATTGAGATTAAAATAATGGCAATTTTGTTTAAGCAAAGATATGCTGTAAAAATCTTCATTGTCACTATGTACCTCAAATATTACTGTGAGAGAATTGTAATTCACCTTAACCTCAATAAAAATTTAAAAAAAAAAGACTTTTAAAAGAGATATTTGCTTCAGGAACAATAAAATGGCTTCAGAATAATGGCTTAAAATATTCTAAGGAGGGCCTGGAGATATAGCACAGTGGCGTTTGCCTTGCAAGCAGCCAATCCAGGACCAAAGGTGGTTGGTTCAAATCCCGGTGTCCAATATGGTCCCCCGTGCCTGCCAGGAGCTATTTCTGAGCAGACAGCCAGGAGTAACCCCTGAGCACCACTGGGTGTGACCCAAAAACCAAAACAAAAAAATATATATATTCTAAGGAATAGAAAAGAAATTAAATAGTAAATTAAATAGTAATTATGTTACAGTTGCAGGTTGTTGAAGTAATAGCAACAGTCATTCCTAAATTTTGAAATTGTAATAAAGATTGTAAAAACCAAAATGACAAAATTGAAATAGTGAACAATTTCCCCTAAGATGAAAAGAAAAAAAGTGCTATTCTCAGCTAAATATTCCTACATATTTTAATTGTTCTAAGAGTAATTAAGGTAAGATCTTGCATAGTTTCAAATTTGGTCAATTTAAAATGTGTAAGATAAATATATATAAAATATGTATAACCAATAACATTTAGAGCATTTATACTCAAAATTGAGATGGTATGAACTGCATATAAGCAGATGGGGAAAACTAACATTCATAGAATAATTAAATCAAACAGAATAGAATTTGAGAGTCAAAAAATAAACTATTACATTTAGGGTGAACTATTCTTTACGTTGCTGCTAATACAGTTTAATGAGAAAGACTAGTCTTCCAACCAATAGTGCTGAGAAAACTGGAGATCCCAATTTAAAAAATTATCGTTTTCATATGCCATACACAAAAGTTCATTCCAAATAAATGACAGAACTAAACATAAAAGCTAAAACTAAAAGTCTCCTGAAATAATGCAACATTAAATCTCTATAACCTGAGACATAACAGCAAAATAAAAAATAGATAAACTGGCTTCATCAAAATTTAGAACTTTAGTACCTCAAGGAATAACATAAGGAAAATGAATATACAGCACACAAAATAGGAGAAAGTATTTGTATATCATATATCTGACAAGTGACATATTCAGAATTCTTCAAGAATTCTTACAACTTAATAATAAAAAGACATGGGGCCAGAGTGGTGGCACAGAGTGGTAAGGCATCTGCCTTGCCAGCGCTAGCCTAGGATAGACTGCAGTTTGATCCCCCGGCGTCCCATATGGTCCCCCAAGTCAGGAGCGATTTCTGAGCCCATACCCAGGAGTAACCCCTGAGCATCATCAGGTGTGGCCCAAAAAACAAAGAAAGAAAAAAATTAAATAATAATAATAATAATAATAATAATAAAAGACATAACCTGCTAAATATTTCTGAAACTCTAAAAATATTCTTTTTTTGGGGGGGGGGGGGGTTTTGGGCCACACCCAGCGACGCTCAGGGGTTAGTCCTGGTTGTCTGCTCAGAAATAGCTCCTGGCAGGCACGGGGACCATATGGGACACCGGGATTCAAACCAACCACCTTTGGTCCTGGATCGGCTGCTTGCAAGGCAAACACCGCTGTGCTATCTCTCTGGACCCTGAAACTCTAAAAATATTCTTAAAATAGTATACTTATTTTTAAATACATATGTTTAAAATATATTAAATAAATATTTTGAATTTTATATATAAGTGAGTATTAAAATACATATTTTTAAAATATGCCTAAATAACAGAAATGATAACTGATCTTCAGTAGGAATCATGATGCTGGGAGTGAGGAGGCTAGGATGGGGAAGAGAAACACTGCATGATTAGTGGAGAGAAGTGGTCACTCAGGAGGAAGAAAGGGGCTGTAAGGTGGTAAACGATGATGATTAAATCCTCTCAGTATCAGTATTATAGACCACAGTGTCTAAGAAAAAAATGCAACCATAGAGGCAGGCTGGAAAATAGGACTGAAACTCGGGACATTGGAAGTGACATGGACACTGATAAAGGGGTTGATATTTAAACACTGTATGCCTGAAACTTAATCGTGAATAACTTTGTAAATCCAGTGCCTCAATTTAAATAAATAAGTAGGTGCTGAAGCATTAGTACAGTGGGTAGAGCACTTGCCTTGCACACAGATGACCCAGGTTTAATCCCAACTCCAGATATAGTCCCCAAGCCCCACAGAAGTGATCCCTAAGCAGAGACAGGAGTAAGCGCCAAACACCACCAGGTGTAGCTCCAAAACAAAAATAAAATAAAAATTAAATTTAAAACAGGAAATTAAAAGGGAAAGAAAATAAAAGAATGCTTTAAATAATATATAAACTTATGTCTAAAGAAATAATATAACATGTAAGGCACTTGCCATACATATGTCTGACCCAGATTTGAAGCCCAATTCTACATGTGGCCACTAAGGACTGATAAGGGGTCTCTCCAAAACATAGAGCCAGGAATAGCCCTAAGCATCACCAAGTACAGCCCAGAAGAAAAAAAAATAAAGAAAGAAAAAGGCTATAAACCCATCTTTTAAATGGCTGAAGGATCTGAATAAACAACTCTCCAAAAAAGATATACAAATGGCCATTAAGCCCCTGAGAAGATGTTCAACATCCCTCACCATTAGGGAAGTGGAAATCAAAACCACATACTTCTTTAAGCCCACTAAGATCTAATAAAAAATAAATAAATAAGATAGTCAATAGCACATGTTAGTGGGGTTACAGAGAAATTGGAACCTTATACTTTGATAATAGGAATGTGAAATGGCACAAGCACTTTGGAAAACTTTGCAGTGTCACAATTAATAAGCAATGACTTAACATATGACCCTGAAATTCTACTCCCAGGCATATATCTACAATATATGAAAACATGTTCATGTAAAATCTTCTATACAGATGTCTAGAACAGCATTATTCAGGATAGCCCCAATAGCATCTCAACCTCATTGTAAAATTAAATAGTGTCCTAGAAAGGAACAAAGTGCTAACATGTTGTATAACATAGATGAATCTTGAAATCTTTATGCTAGTTTAAAGGAGCCAGACATACAAGACTACATAGTATGTTCCTATTTTTGTGTTATGTGAAGAATAGAAATGTCTATAAAGACAAAAAGTATATTAATGGTTTACTATGTACCAAGATGTTGGGAAGAAATGAGGTTGACTTCTTCTTAATACAAAGTTTATTTTTGCTGTGGTAAATTAAATAATCTAAAATTGATTTGCTGATAATTACATAATTCTGAAAATATTTTTTAAAAAACATTGCACTAATCAGTGAACCATATAATATGCAGAAAATAGCCCAACTAAAATAATGTATAGAGAGACTTAAGAAATAATACAAAAGGTAGTGCACTTACCTTGTGCACTACAAAGTAGTTTGATCTCCAGCACTCCATAATGTCCACCAACCTCACAGAAGTGATCATTGAGCATATAGCCAGGAGTAAGTCCTAAGCACCATTGGGTGTGGTCTGAAAACAAAAATTAAAACAAGAAAAGTGTGGGGCCAGAGATATTGCAAGGAGGTAAGGCATTTGCTTTGCATGCAGAAGGACGGTGGTTGGAATCCTGGCATCCCATATGGTCCCCTGAGCCTGCCAGGAGCGATTTCTGAGTGCAGAGCCAGGAGTAACCCCTGCCTGAGCACTGCCAGGTGTGACCCAAAAACCAAAACTGAATGGAAGGAAGGAAGGAAGGAAGGAAGGAAGGA